>NW_016238527.1:0-1089 GCF_001687245.7 Rhagoletis zephyria | reverse complement strand
ATCGAAACGAAAGGGAAGGGAGTGAGAGGCCTTTCCCAGCCTTAAGTGTGCCGGTTTTGCAACAGAGATATCTGGCAGCCCTATCTAACGGGCACTTAACTAATGATCGTTAAATCTGTTAATTAATGTTTCCTCTCAGAGTTAAAAATTATGAAATAAAAAATTTAAGTATGGCCCCAGTTGCGGCCCTTCATTTTTGTGACATCACTCACTTGTTTCGTTCGGTTTAAAATAAAATATAAAAATAAGTATTTATATAATTTTGCGCGCACCGGCTCAACAGACGCTGAGTGAGCAGAGCACTGGCGTGCTATTCGAGAGATCGGAGTTCGAGTCCTAGGGCAGGAAAATTTTCCTTTTCCTGTTTTATTTATTTACTCATTTTTTCTTATTTAATTTTATAAACTGTCTGTATTGATTTGTTTAGCTTTTTTGATCTAATTTTCTTTTGGTGTATAGATTTTATTGCTTTAAAAAGATTTTTTTTTAATTTAACTAAATTGCTTGCTAAACGACAAAGAAGACCAATAACATGCCAATTCTGGCATCTGTCTTTCAACTCACCTCAGTCTTTCGAGAGACAAAAGTCTTTATATTTCGGCAACTATCTTGAAAGCCCTTTTCTATATTTCGAATAACTAACTGACAGTGCTAACAGTGTTATTATATTTATCGCTTAGCAATAAGTTTTCTANTTTTTTTTAATTTAACTAAATTGCTTGCTAAAAGACAAAGAAGACCAATAACATGCCAATTCTGGCATCTGTCTTTCAACTCACCTCAGTCTTTCGAGAGACAAAAGTCTTTATATTTCGGCAACTATCTTGAAAGCCCTTTTCTATATTTCCAATAACTAACTGACAGTGCTAATAGTGTTATTATATTTATCGCTTAGCAATAAGTTTTCTAAAAACTAAACGGTATGAAAAACAGGAAAAACTAAAAATTTTATAAACTGAAAGTGAAAGCAAAAAGATTAATCAAAAAAGTTTCCAAACGTTAAATAAAATAAAAAATATGAATTTTTTGAGCAATAAAACTTAAAAAAAAAAATTTCTTACAAAAAATTCGTTGCCGAGGATTGAACTC
>NW_016238525.1:0-1089 GCF_001687245.7 Rhagoletis zephyria | reverse complement strand
TCTCCAGGTGCCAAGCCATAATTCCATTATTTTTAGGTAGTCTTGTAGTTTACATGTAGCTTGATTAGGATCTGACTTAGCGCAGGGAATAGCACTGACATCAGCAAATGATGATATAATAGAAAAATTGTCAGTTGGCATTTTTAAATTTTTATTTGAGACCATCCAACTTCACTTTATTAAATGCTTAGGAAACATCTATTTATACATTTAGAAGTACAGCACTGTTTTCTTCAGAATATTTTCTTATGCAGGAGGCAGTACCATGCTTTTCTCGAAAACCGAACTGGTGACTAGGAATTGTCTGGTTACACGTTAGGGAGGATTGAATCTTCTTTAAAAGTACCTTTTCAAAGACTTTGATAAAAACGGAAAAAAGACTTATGGACCTATAAGAATTAAAAAAGTTGTTGTTTTTCGCTTAAATCCTCAGTCGTAATCCTTTTTTCGGATTGCGCAAGACTATTTTCAATGATTATACCGACTTGTCTTTGTGCATTTTAAGCCGCTGAATTTTAATCCGCAGGAGGTTTAATTCTACGAAAAATGAAGGCATACAGAAAAACATCATAATGTGACGAAAACCGCGAAATAAAAGACTTTAGTATGAAAACGGCCGCACTAAAAGCACAACTAGCAAATCTAGCTTTTCTATTTAGGCGCAACAAACAGCATCTACCCAACAAATTCCATCAATTGAACAACGCCAAATTTCCAGCAAATTACCCCAATAGTGCAGCATGAAGAGATTTGCCTCATCATTAGTGGTACCATTCGCGAATTTACATATTTAGAAAAATTATCATTTGTATGAGTTATCTTCCAAGAATCAAAACCGCTAAATTAATATTTTAATGGTCTTTTGAAAGCTTTTCATTTTCAATTTCCGAGACTTGTCAAAAAAAGTCATATTTTAATAGAAAAAAATACTAAACGTCAACAGGCAACACAGAAATTTCAAAATTCCGTTGAACACATCCATCTGGCAACGCTGTTGCTGTTGCTTGCCAACTAATTACAATATGCATAAACGAAAGACCCAAGATCACGCGGGAAGGAAAGAAAGAAAAAAGTTATTTTCTAGCTGCC
>NW_016238524.1:0-1089 GCF_001687245.7 Rhagoletis zephyria | reverse complement strand
CTTTGATTCGCTGTCCGCGGTTTCCCTGCAGGGTACATATGTATGTTTGTATGTGTAAACTACCTTTGCATTTCAGTTCTGCCGGTACCAAGCAAAGTTAGTACCGAATCTCACATAATCCTAAATAAAACTATATGAATGAAGCAAGCATGCATCGTGTACCTACGTATGCCAATTCATGAAATCACATAACCTTGGACCACGTTAACCGATTTTTATAATTCTTTTTGTAAAGGAATGGTAGTACCTTACTAATTTCGTTTAGATTCGATCATTGGATCATGAAGAAATTAACGGTAATCTAAAAATTTTATATGAGAATTTGCTTAAAAATTACTTGTTTATTTTAATATCAAAAAGGAATAAAACCAATAATTTTTATGAAACAACATACACGTATCAGTTGTACTTGGTACTAATATGTACAACGAAAATGTCTTACATGTACCTATAAGTTCAACTGGGTATTAGTTAAAGAACTGCAAAATTCAACTTTTTCTGTAAAAATGTCTTTTTCAAAAATTGCATGCATTGCTATGTCATGTCAACTCAAACAAGGTGTTATGCCATGTTCATCCATCTCAAACATACTCTTTTCGCATGTCGTTGCTACTTAGCTAAGCTGTTATTCGTTGTTGTGCTTCTGTAGCACATTTTTAATACTGTTTGATCCTACCTTGGATGAAAATATCTACAGGTTTTAAATTAGGCAATTCTTTAATGCATTTTACTATAATAGGTGCTTAGAAAATTTACAAAATCTCTTCCCGTATATCAAATGTAATTAATATTGCTGACTATGTCGCATGTGTTGCTTGTGTTGACCACAGTATACCAGTCCTTTATGGGGACCAAATTTCCCCACAAGAAATTGAGCGCATGGTTGCTTTTGCGTCCCAAAAGAATGAATATTATAAAACATTAAAAAAAGTCTAAGGTAATACAATTATATTCAACTAAAAATAATCACAATAATTTGCACTTATGAGTTAATGTGACAATCATGTGTAATAACTATTTTCAACTATTATTTTTCACATAATAATTTTGCGGATCAGATTGCTCTGAGCGCTTGTGTGGAAAATGTTG
>NW_016238523.1:0-1089 GCF_001687245.7 Rhagoletis zephyria | reverse complement strand
TGCCTACGTTAAGACGCAGGCCTGTGTCTTCGACGGAGCTATTGATGACCCGCCATCTCGAGGTATTTAGACCCTCATTTTGAGCAGCCCGATCGCGTACTCGGANGCTTGGCTTGTTGCGCTGCGTCACGGTTAGGGGCGCCCTCTTCTGCCAGCATCTCCTCCGATGCAGCCGCTGCGTCGCTCGACGATTTTTGCCTCCACGGTTTCATCGTCACGCTACCAAACCTATAGTTGAGCCGAAAGCCGTCCCGCCTGATATTACTGAACGACTCTTCATCTATGCCTACGTTAAGACGCAGGCCTGTGTCTTCGACGGAGCTATTGATGACCCGCCATCTCGAGGTATTTAGACCCTCATTTTGAGCAGCCCGATCGCGTACTCGGAAGATTTGTCCGCGCTCCTCGGAAGGAATACCGTCACGTTGTGGGTCGGTGGGATTGACATCCCTCCTCTCCTCTTTTTTTGCACAAGAGTGGGCCTTTCCACCCTTCGAGCTTACCTGCCACGCTAATCAGCCACGCGGCTGTTCTCTCCTCCTTGAAATCTACAAGGAGCATAGCTGGCCTGAAGTAGACCCCGCAGAACGCGATCGGATGCGTCCATCCCTTGAACACCTCATCCATGATGGCGTCTTGGAGGGTAGTCAGGTCGTCCGCACTCAGTACCTCCGCAGGGTAGTTCACTGGCAGAACCGCCATTCTGATGCCTTTGAGGGCATCAGAATAGCTGGGGTTCTGCCCCTTCCCGTCCCGCGGTGGCATCGACTCGGAGCCAACCTGTTTCTCTCTCGGCCCTGGTGCTGCCGGGTTGTGATGCGACCGATACCGTTTTGTCGAGGGATCTGCCTCAGGTGGTATTTGCCCTCTTCTCCGCTTCACAGCGGGCGCGGTTCGAGTCTCTTTTGTTAACCCGCTTCTCCGTTTTCCAACGGGCGCCGTTTCAGCTGCTTTGTCACCTCGTGCCTTGTTCGGCCTGTCACTTGTTAACCGGCTTCTCCACCTTTCGGTGGGCGCGGTTCTGTGTTGCTCTTTTCGTGCATCGGGTACCTGCTGTCTTCCCCGACTGCCGCTAGGTGTTTCCCCGCT
>NW_016238522.1:0-1089 GCF_001687245.7 Rhagoletis zephyria | reverse complement strand
ACCACGTCAACCGATTTCAATAATTCTTTTTGCAACGGAAAGGTAGTGTGGTGGTGGTCCCATACTAATTTGGTTTACATCCGATCATTGGATCATGAAATATATATATATATATATATTTTTCTTAAGTCGGTTTTTTTTTGCTAAAAATTACTTGTAACCAATACAGGTGGCATTCCCAGATTAAAAAAAAAACAGAAATTATTCACACATACATACATGCATGCGTATACATTTGAATACAGGTGGATTTTAACAGTCAGAAGGTGATGGCAATAAAAAGTGCATGATATATGTGTGCAAAAACATTTGGGGTGTAGACGGGAGAGGGGCTGTCGGAGGGGGGCGATTATAAATTGCTGTGTTGCTGAATTGCAACCGCAGCATACCCATACAATTTTTCTTTTAAGTCATTTATTTTTGCATGTGACTTTTCCACCCATCCGCTGTCCTTCTGGCTCAGCTTGGGCGAACATATTTTTGTAATTTCTCATTTTTTTTTGCTGTTTTTTCTTATTTTTAACCGACTTCCAAAAAAGGAGGAGGTTATCAGTTCGTCGGAATATTTTATTTTTTATTTTTTTTTTTCAATGAAAGGTAGTGTCTCAGAGGTGGTCCCATACTAAATTGGTTTTGATCCGATCATTGGATCATGAAATATATAAATATATATATATTTTTTTTAAGTCGGTTTTTTTTTGCTAAAACTTACTTGTTTTTTGTAAAAATACGCTTTATATTTTAAGAAAAGCCGTAAAAATCCAAGGTTCAAACTTTGTGCAACATTAAAAAAAACCAACACACTTTCGTAAAAATTTCGAGCTTTTTAATTCGATTTCCTAGATTTATTTTGAGTGTGCGGTTTTTTAGCCCATTAAATTTTAATATAACTAACTTTTTTAAGATTTCTTTGATGAAGGTGTTGCTAATTTCCTCCATATAAAAAAATCGTCGAACACACTTCGTATGGAAGAAAATGGCTGACATCGTCGACAAATAAAAATTGCCCAGTTCAACGGTAAGTCCCAGCTACTTTAAATTTGCACCTTATTATACTAAAATTGAATGGGCTAAAAACTAAAGAATATT
>NW_016238521.1:0-1089 GCF_001687245.7 Rhagoletis zephyria | reverse complement strand
AAAAAACGTCAATTATGAAAATTAATACCACCTATTACTGGCCGTAGCCTGGTAATCGGTACAATGTCCCGTCTATACAGGCCACCAAGGCCATCAACGAGTCAGGTAAAGAAGAAGAAGAAGCTGACTGAGAAAGACAAACACCGACGGTGCAGTAATTGGGACGACGGGAGCAAGGCGAGTCAGTGAAGTGGCATTGGTGTGTGGCACCGCACTGTGCCACTCATTACTAGGGTGCTCAGTGTCTACAGCAACAACAGCAGAAGGGTAGGCATCAATGGGATTGAACACTGGCAGCTTGGCCGACTAAAATGTAAACTGGAATTTATTTCAAATAACTCTGATGTTTACTATTCGTACTACTTTTAGCGTCGTCATTACGCCAGCAAATTAGTATTTTCTTTTTCCTTTTTTAAAGGGTGGACAGAAGATACTCGCAAAAACCCATCAAATGTCTGATGGTTAGTAGGAGACACAACTACTTACAGGTAGTGCTCTCTTGCGCAAAAAATGACTCAGTTTGCATAGTGAACCCAGTTTGAAAGGCTGAATGGTTGTGTGGAGAGGTGCTCCTGTAAAGATTGGCAATTCGCAGCACTTTGCACTTGAACATTGCGTCTATCGGCTTTAAGTACTTTAACTGTCCCAGCTGCTGCTGCTGTCCACCGATTGAATGTAAACCGCCTAGGAAACAGACAGACAGACTGGAGTGGCAATGCCAAAACGAGCGTACGGTAAAGCCCGGATTAAAGTGAAACAAAGTAGAAACTGGCTTTTTGAAAAGAAACAAATTAAAGTGAAGCTACACTCAAAGGAGAAAAAGGGAAATTGAGATTTACACAGCGAGCTCAGTCTTGTCTGCAAACAGTTTAACCATACTAATGGAGCCAAAAAGTAAAGAAAAACGTAGTGACGGCACTTTAAATTGTCCTGCCATTGAAACGGTATCGAACGGGCAAATGATGGGGCGCCAGGACGCTCTACTNCAGGACGCTCTACTGAAATGACTTGCCAGCATTGAAGATCAGTTTGCGTATATGTGTGTGTGTGTGCAGTGACAATCGAGCTGCAGATTATGTCACACGCTTG
>NW_016238519.1:0-1089 GCF_001687245.7 Rhagoletis zephyria | reverse complement strand
TCCCGAGATCAGGGGATATAGTCATCTGGAATGAAATCGAATCGCCCGACCACACACAACGCGAAAACAATGAAAGTGATAACAACATTAGCTCCTGTTCCACACTAGACATTGGAAAGGTAAATAGCCATAGATATAACTTCTGTCTAATAAGTGCAAAGTAGTAGCGGTGGTAAACGGGTAGTTTGTTTTTGTTTCTGATTATTGATATAAGTATCACTGCGCAAGTGCACTTATGATAGGCCGCCTATTTGAACAAACTGCAAGGTCAGTACAAAAGCCAGAGTGTGTTACAAAGTTTTGCCTTTGAATGACGTGCGTGCAAGTTACGGTTTTTATGTAAATAATTGGGAACGTAAAACTTAAATTTTTAGAAGACAAACTTTTTACATATAATAGTCAGTGTCGTACTAATATGATCATGGAATACTGGCCACCACTTCCAAGAAGTTTGAGCTGCATGTGCTGCAGCGAATTGCAGCAACGTAGACAACAACAGCAATATAATGAAAATATTCTGCCTACAGAATGGGAGTTTGCGATGATTTCACAGCCGCTACCAATGCGTAATTTGAAAGTAGGACAATATTTATTTAAGTTGATTCCCAGTTTTACATAATTAATTAACTTACTCACATGTAACACCGAGAAAAATACTACATACTGCTTTTTTAGGTTGAAAATTTGTCACTGCAACAGTTAGAAGTTCAGGTGCGAGACCTTGTGCAACGCCTTCAAACTTCAGAACAGCAACGTGTAGACTTGCAGCGAAAACTAGAAGAATGCAATGGGGAGAAGGATTTGTGCCTCCGACGTTTAGAAGTGGTCAGTGCAGCACACGAATGTCGCATTACGGAAATGCATTGTGTTATAGCAGAGTTAAGTAAGAAGCTGCGAGCAAAACAAGAAACTGTAATCCCAGAAGAAAACGAGCCAGAGGAAAGTGGTGAGTTTTTTTTGTTGTTGTGACTAAAATGTGCTAAGTCAGCATCAACTCTGCCTTTAATTAATTTAATTCATCAAATTTATAGAGTTGAGTTTTCAAGAAGATGTGTCTGTGTACAATTCCGAACTTAATTTAACCAATCC
>NW_016238518.1:0-1089 GCF_001687245.7 Rhagoletis zephyria | reverse complement strand
GTCCATTTTTGCAGGTGTATTTCTCTTGATGTTAGTAATATGTATTTTTGATGGGCAGAAAATAAAATCCTTCCGCGCAGTGTGAAGATAGAATAGCAACTGAACTACTTTATTCAATGTAGATATGTATAACAAGAGAATACAAAAGTAAAAGGAATGAAAACAATGTTGCCATATTGATATTATTTAACAAAAAAACTATAGAGAAGTTACAACAACAATAACTTAACCCTCAAAATACCGTTCAAAATTTAACTTTTTTTTACTTTTGGATTTTGGCTCCCATTCCACTAGAAAACACTATATTTAATACACCATTAGCACTGTTTCTGAAGGANGCCTTTAGTTAGAGCATCTGCTAACATCTCTCCGGTGGATATATAATAATAATAATAATAATAGATTGGCGCTTACACATATGTTAGTGTTTGGCCGAGCTTCTCCTCCGATTTGTGGCGTGCGCCTTGATGTTGTCACCCAAAGCAGAGGGACCTACAGTTTTACGCCGACTCCGAACGGCGATTGTATTTTTATGAGAAGCTGTTTTTCATGGCAGAAATGCACTCGGAGGTTTGCCATTGCCTGCCGAGGGACGACCGCTGTTAAGAAAAAACCTTTTTTCTATATTTTTTGCGATGTTGCTTTGACCAGGGTTTGAACCCAGGTGCTGATGAGTGAAAGCGCGCACTGCTTACCACTACACCACAGCGGCCGGTGGATATATACTCAAGTGTTATTGAACCATCTTCTAGCTTCTCTCGCGTGAAGTTTATTTTAATGTCCACATGCTTTGTGCGTGGCGAAAAGTTATTATTTCGTACAATGTGTCGCAATACAATGTTGTGGCTTCATTGCAAGCAGGCATGAGTTCCGCTCTTAACCGCTGTAACCACATCATCTCCTGCATTGCACCTACAACTGACATCAGCTCGGCTTCTGTAGAAGATAGTGCCACGGTGCGTTGTCGCTGTGTTGACCACGAAATTGCCCCACCTTGCATGGTNTGGTGAAGACGTAGCCAGAAGTCGAACGACTTTCAACGACGTCTGCTGCCCAATCGGAGTCACAATAACCAACAAGACCTTCACT
>NW_016238517.1:0-1089 GCF_001687245.7 Rhagoletis zephyria | reverse complement strand
AGAGAATGATAGGAACACTAGAACAGAAACAGCAGCAAATCGGCGCCGATTGGTGGTGTTCCTGCTACTTCTACAAAAAAACACAGTGGTTACAAGCGAGAACGCGAGAAGAAAGAGAAAGAGGAAAATGGTGGGGATAAATTACCACCACTACCACCACCACAAAAAAACAGCAGACAAGCAAGTAAAAAGACAAAGGAGACAGAGAACAGGAGACAGACAGACACTGAAGGAACACACATTTTTACAAGACACACACACACACTTTAATTTATTATTTCACTTTGAGGACGAGAATCTCTCTCATTCGTTTTCTATTCTCAAAGATTCTTCTGTAAAAAGAGAAGAGATACTGGAAAAAACGCAATTGAAGAGAGTAGAAAACTGAAGAACCAGAATTGCTAAAAAAGGAAACTCCAGTAGCAACTTTAAATCAGTTGCTGGCAAAAGGAAAGCTTTTGAAATAAAACAGAAACAAAAAACCAAAGAACAGACGCTAATTTTAATTTTAACTTTTGTGTGCACTTGCAAATTTTCCAATAGAAAGGAGAAATAGAGAAAAATAAATCTAGTTCTTACTGTGCTAACTAGAAAAAACGAAAAAATGGTCTTTTGTCTCGACAAAACAATTTGTCAAGTTACAAAGTAGAAGGAAAAAGAAGAGAATGAAAAAAAGCTGCTATACAAGAGCTTNTTTCCAAACAAATTCGCAAACAGACTTTGCACCAAACTAAGTCAACAACAACAACATCAACAACAAGAACCAGAACAACATGTCGGCTTTACCTACCTTTTCAAACAGAAAAGGTAAAAAGGTAGAAGGATAAAAGAGAGTAAAGAGCCTTTTCAATAAATAAAACCCATCACACATTTGCTCAATCCCCATTATCCCACCATCTCTTTCTCTCTCTCTCTCTCACCTTGACAACGCTTTGACGTTGAAGAAGAGGGGAAAAAAGTCAATTTATAACAGCGTCGAGAGGACTAAAGTGAAAACCTCTCTTGTACTTTCACTCTCTCGTAAACAGAATTTCGCCCCTTTTTTCATGGGCCATTAACCTGCAGCAACTGGAGAGCAGGAAAAAGCAG
>NW_016238516.1:0-1089 GCF_001687245.7 Rhagoletis zephyria | reverse complement strand
TTCTTTTGAAATGATTTATTATACTAAATGCTGTACTAAAAAATTCAAGTTCCAAGTGCAAATATTTACACAATTGCTTTGTAGATACATATGTATATCTGCACATATTTGTATGTGCATAAATACATGTGTTTGCATGTACATACATATGCGCTACTTGTAAACGCGTCTTCTCAATTACTTATTTAGCTTGACTGACTTTCATTCGGCAATTTACATACTAGTACCTGTACCCGAAAAGTCATCAGACCAGCTAAGTGAAGGTTGGGGATCGTAAGTTAAAAATCATGTGAAGGAACTTTAACACAAATTTTTACGTATATCACACAAATACATACATACATAACAAGTAGTGTTGGGCAGTATCGGTACCAAAAGTACTCAGAACTCGATTCTTTAAAGGATCCACAGTACCCGATTTTTAAAAGGTTCGATACTGAGTACTCCAAAGTTCCCAGCACTCACAAACGAACTCAAAAGAAATCAGTACTCAAAAATACTCTTTTCCAATCATCTCTTTGATACATCGATAGGATCGATTCAAAATAATCAGTATTAAGTGGCGAATAGATACTTAAAAGTACTTAGTTCTATTCAGGATAGTTCATCTGACGTAATTGGGGATTAATATATATATATATATAATTGAATAAAGTGATGCCATCTTGTGAGATTTCTACACTAAGCATTGAAATCTTACCAGAATGTGAATATTTAAAGAAAGTACTCAATACTCTCGAAAATACCCGTTCCGTAAAAGTACNTACAAATTCCCAAAAGTGTTTTAGGGAATGTTGCTGGGGTGAAATTCCTTGGCCAGATATACGACTGGGGTCAGTCGGTTTGGTAACAATGTACTGTTACAACCAGGGTTGCCACTGACGAAAAAAAATATTTACCATCCACTTGAAAAAAATCTACCAAATCTGGGAAATGTCTACCAATAACCTTTTTATAATTATTTTAATAAAAACTATAGTTTTGTTATTTTTTTATTTATTTTAATTAAAACTATAGTTTTTTTATATTTTTTTTTGTTGTTTCAATAAGAATTAAAATTGTTTTTAAGAACTTTTTATTTAACCAGTT
>NW_016238515.1:0-1090 GCF_001687245.7 Rhagoletis zephyria | reverse complement strand
GGGGTAAACAAATCAAAATATAAAACAGTAGTACAAATATTCAATTCAGTATAAATTAAAGGAGACAAACTTTACATTCCGTTTATCTGTATATTCGCTTAGCTGTTTTAGAATAGCGCGACTTTTCCGGTAGAATGCTTACTTCGTAAGGAGATGTATTCATTATGAATGAACATTTCGTTTAACAGCATCGCGTGATCAAAAAGAAAACGATTTAATCTTTCCCATTCGAAATGGTCTAAAGACTGTAAGAAACAGTTTTAAATATCCGAGTGATTTCATAATTGATGAATACATATGTATCCCCCTTTTAAAAACTCATTTATATATACTTTACTCTAACCAACACCACTATATATGTATGCATATCAAGTTCATGTGAATTATGGTTCCCAATTTATGGCTGATTAAAAATTCCACGCCTATGCTACATGTTCTCTTTTACAAACTCATGTATACAAACTTTACTATAAGCACCTACCATGGATATGTATTCATACCAAAGTTCATCATATTTCACGCCTGTGGAATGTGCCACGCCTCTTTCAAAAACTAAATTATATATACCTTACTATAAGCACCTACCATAGATACGTCTGTATACTAAATTTCAATTTCATGTGACATATGTTTCCGAAGTTATAGCTGATAAAAAGGTCCACGCCTGTGGGATGTGCCACGCCCCTTTTTAAAAACTCATGTATATATAGCCTACTATAAGCACCTACCGTAGATATATCTGCATTCCAATTTTCAAGTTCATGTGACTTATGGTTTGGAAGTTATAGCTGATTAAAAGTTTCACGTCTATGGGAGGTGCCACGCCCCCTTGTCGAATCCCAATTTTTTAACCTATTATAGGCCCAGGTGTNGCAATCCCAATTTTTTAACCTATTATAGGCCCAGGTGTCATGGCAATACTCTGTCAAAAGTTTGTTCGATTCTGTCCGTCCGTTTAGGTTGCAACCTGGCACATACATATATACATATTTACATACATACATACTTCTACAAATATATAGTAGATATCTATAATTATCGCAGTATATGGGAATTTTAGGAATATCTCGTCCACAATAGGTGGCATTTC
>NW_016238514.1:0-1090 GCF_001687245.7 Rhagoletis zephyria | reverse complement strand
TTATCCAGCTTAAAACAAAAGGTGGTTCCACTTAGTTACGTATATCTCACAAACCAATTTATCCATTTAAACACTTATTACTTCTTTATTTATCCGGCAATTTTCTTAATTTAACACTTGACTTTTTTTAACAGAACTGGCTTTAGAAAAAGTACCAAAATTTTACACAGAACGTATTATTTTTTAAATCCTTCTGCTGTTAAAGTTTGATTTTTTTTTTCATATTTTCATAAAAAAAACCAAAAATTTGGAATGATTTATTAATGTATCAGAAACTATTAGATCTATCGAAAAGCTGTCTATGTACAATTTTGTTAGCTTTCGTCCTACGTATTTCATAGTTAGATTGTTAAATTGGTTCGTAAGATATGCGTGATTAGGTGAAGCCACTTTTTGTTTTACGTTGAATAACGATAAATTTAAAATATCTCGAAGACGTATCCATAGAATAAAGAAATTAATCAGTGAGCAGTTCTATATAGAAATTGAATAGTGGCATCCATTGAAAATTTTTGCTGTAAACCAGTGTTATTATTAAAAATTTGGGGGCAATTTTCTCATTTTCCGAAAAAAAATTGGTTGAAATCAACCACAACAAATATATATAATTATAAAAATGTACTCACATGACAGAGTCCTTTTCGGAGCTTCTATTGGTATGCATACGTAGAATAGTATTCAGCTCTTTCATCACATCGCTGCCTTTACGCTCCAGCTCCGAGAATAATTCAGTATCTCCTATTTTATGTAGGTCCGAACCACTGCGACTCTTTACAGAACTAGATCTAAGACAAAAAAAATGCCTTAAAATATTTACATACTCACATACATATGTACATGTTTTTTTTCATACCCAATATGCACAAAACAAACATTTTTCCAACTTTTTTCGAATCTTTGGGAAATTCGTAATTCTCAAATAGAGATCCAATATTTTTCTCCAAAATTTTTCCCAAGATTTGACTAAAAGTTGAATAAAGTTTGAATTCCAAGATTTTCTCAAGTGGAGAATTCAGATTATTTTCTATACAAAAAATGTGCCGTTTTGTTAGGAATTGGTTGGTTCTCCGATTGAAAATCAACATTTGAA
>NW_016238512.1:834-1090 GCF_001687245.7 Rhagoletis zephyria | reverse complement strand
TAGTCACACAAAATTCTGTTTTTTTTGATACCTCTTGCGATAGCGTAGCTAAAAAGACTGTTAAACGGTACACCCTAATATACATCCATATACATACAATATATGCACATACATAGGTACATCGAATAATACGATAGGATTGTATTCGTGAAAACGCTAGTTGTCTATATCTAAATGTACATATTTACTTGGGATTTTAAATGCTTGTGAGTACATTCTAAACTATGCGGCAGAACAATATGTGAACACTTGCATC
>NW_016238512.1:0-812 GCF_001687245.7 Rhagoletis zephyria | reverse complement strand
ACTGTTAAACGGTACACCCTAATATACATCCATATACATACAATATATGCACATACATAGGTACATCGAATAATACGATAGGATTGTATTCGTGAAAACGCTAGTTGTCTATATCTAAATGTACATATTTACTTGGGATTTTAAATGCTTGTGAGTACATTCTAAACTATGCGGCAGAACAATATGTGAACACTTGCATCGTATGAACATCTATATATGTATGTAAATTTCTAACTACGTGAGGGAGGGAAGGCAATTTACAATCGGAGTCACTCCGCTGGCGTGTCACATCTACGGAGCAGAAAAGGGACATTTAGACAATTGGAAAGGGTGATCAGATAGTCTGTTCGTTGCCATTGGCAGTGACAATAATAATGACAAAGCTGACGATTATGGTTTTATTGTTGCTATTACTGTTAGTTTTGACGATAGTGTCGCATGCACATTAGCTATGTTGGCAGCGCAATGCGCACTTTGGTACGAAGCTTTATTACTGAGCATGTGGAAACTAGTCACAAAGTAGTTGTGGTTTTATAATTACCACTTACTTCACACCCACTTGCACAAGCATATGAATTCGTTGGTTCATAAATTTCAAACTATTCAAAACTTGCTCCAAAATGTACGGCAATGTATTTACATTAGCAAATGCTTCTGGCGCATGCCGAGGCGAATATTTCCGCATGACAGTCTCAAATTTGTACGAATATTACGAGCATTTACGCATTTGCAAGGATAAGAAGTTAAAACTACCAAAAAGTGTGATGTACAGTGGAATTCAGCTATGTAAACGGAAATGTAGAGGAATAACA
>NW_016238511.1:0-1090 GCF_001687245.7 Rhagoletis zephyria | reverse complement strand
GTTAAAATGATTTAAATTAAAAGAAAAACATCTCAAAAATTATACTTAGTTTTGATTCAAAATTTTTATCAGATTTGACATGTCATTTTAACTTGTTCATATGAATTCATAAACTCACTGAGTTATAGCTAACCCGCATACCATACGAGTGGACAAAGGCGAAAGTTGCCTTATTACTGAAAGGCGACAGTGATGCTCATGTGGCGCCGAATGATTTCAGGCTTTTATTTAAGCCTCGCTTCATCTTTTCCTAAAACTTTAGAGATACTAAAGGAATACACGCTGGGAGCCTTTCTCGACTTTGAGTGAGCCTTCAGCAATGCCTATCCGGAGTCTGTTGTTAATTCCTTTCTTAGAGTGGGGGTGCAAAGGGGTCTGGTGGGTTTCGTTGGGCTCCTTATCGAAAAGGGAACTATTCATTACTAAGTATGTGACCAGAGGCACTCCCCAAGAGGGTGTTCTCCCCCTATACTCTGAAATCTACCCGTAAATGCTCTGCTTCTAAGACCAAGGGGCACTGGTTGTCAAGTTATAGCGATCGTAGCGACGGGTAAACATCGGCAGGGCCTGAATGAGGTAATGCAAAATGCACTCATTCTTTTAAATATCTGGTAAAAAGAATGTAGACTTAGCGTCAACTCTACCAAAACCAAAATGGCACTCTCCGCAAGGAAGCATAAACTCCTCTATTAAAACCTTCCGCCCACCGATGTTAAATATCTTCGAGTTATTCTAGACAAGAAACTGGACCGGAAGCGAACAACATCTAAGACCGCTACAGGGAGGCTAATACGGCCCTGTATGCCTAATAGACGGCTATAGGCAAAAAATGTGGAATAAAACTACATATTGTACACTGGATGTACACAGCTGTTAAATGACCCATCTTTTTCTACGGGGTCACCGTATGGTGTCCCGCGCTACACAACACCTTATCCAGAGCCAATGTCGAACGGGTACAGAGGGCGGCTGCCATGCTCGTCACGGGAGCATTATCCACTACAAACAACAATAAATCTGTGGAAATAAAGCTAAATCTTCCATCTATGTCGAATTTCCGGCCAGCTCCAGTGCTGCCAGTGTATAGGTG
>NW_016238510.1:0-1090 GCF_001687245.7 Rhagoletis zephyria | reverse complement strand
CGAAGGGATCTTTCACCACCCATATTCCAGCGAGAGAGGACTGGGAGGGATTTAGGATATCGAATCGGGGTCCTGCAAGCATATTTGTGGACGAAGCGAACATGAATGGTAAGGTAGGAAGAATTATCTTTTGCGAAGAACTCTCCATCAAACTGAAATTCAGGCTGCCGGATCGCTGCATCGCAGGAGGCTTTGGATTGGTTGTTCTCTAGTGTAACACCTTTTAAAGAGCCGAACATCTATTCCGACAGCCAAGCAGCTATTAAAGATTTTGGTTCCTCGATGGTTCGTTCGAAAACGGTTAGGAATTGTTTGACTTCCTTATCGACCGCATCGGATAACTACGCTATTAAGCACATTTAGGTTCCGGGTATTACCGAACTCGCGGGAAACTGCATGGATGATGAGCTAATAAAACAGGGAACAATTTAACAATTGCTCCCGGTTAGAAAAAGTCTGGGAAAGATCGACGTTTAGTTAGCTCATCGTGCGCTGAACAAAGACCTCGGAATGCAAGATGCCAAAATCTTTCTGGCCACATCTAGACCGGAGGCAGTCTAGAGAGCTCTTGAGCCTAAGCAAGTTACACTTCTCGCTATTGTGGGGAGTTGTATCTTATCATTGCATTATAATTAAGCATGCAGTAAGGCTCAATATCATCGATGGCCCTTACTGCACGAGCTGCTTGAATATCAGTCGCTTGGGGACCTTCGTGGTGAGCATGAGCATTTTTCATCTAAGAAGCCTTAGGTGTTATCGTCCTCTTCCTTCACCCTCTGTTTCTACCCTTCTCCTCACCCGCCCTTCCACATTTTCTGAGACTCCTGGTATCGATTTGTCATTTGGACCCAAAAACCAATGTTTTCGCTCTGAAACTCTACCAAATGACTGTGTGTTTGCCTGAAAGTGCGATCATCGTGCCACAATTTAAAGAAAACTCTGTTGACTTTACATCCTCGTTACGTCCTCTTCAATCGTCACGTCAAGAAGCGCATTCAGTGCTTTACTAAATACAGTCGAATGAAGAGTTGATTAGACGTGAGTGAGAATAATTTTTTACTCGTTCACAAATAGAAGGACCAGGTGCAGA
>NW_016238509.1:0-1090 GCF_001687245.7 Rhagoletis zephyria | reverse complement strand
CTCTGCCTCTGCCTCTCGTGTCGGTGGCCTGCCGAGATAGCAGTGGCCTGCAGTGGCACGAATCGATTTTAAAATGATCCAAATTAATTATGGCACTCTGCCTCTGTCAGATTGCACTAATTTGCCTGCTTGTAGCAACAACAGTTACAACCAGTCACAGTTACAGCATGAGCGGTGGCTTCGTACAGCAGTGGCGGCTCCCGCTGACTGCGAGTGCCAATTGAATTAGCATGTCAATTGCCGTTGCTGTGTATCACTCTTCTCATCACCCTTCTTCCCTTTTGCCACATTGTACTGCTCACAGATATCACTGAACAGCGAAGACAGCAGTCAAGTGCTCGCCCCAGTGACGTACTACCTCGACGGCGAGGGCATAGCCCAGTCAGCGCGAGTCAAAACTGATAATAAATTCACAATCAACGCCACTTCGGGGGAAATCTTTCAACTGAAGGCACTCGATCGAGACCAGCCCCACGGACAGCCACTGTGGAGGCTGAATGCCTACGCCAAAAGCTCGCAGACGGGCAAGACGCTAGGCTACGCTGACATTGTGGTTCGCCTGCGTGATATCAACGACAATGTGCCCACTTTCAACCAGTCAGTCTTCACGGTGGCCGTTGCGGAGAATGCCTCCGAGCACCAGCACGTGACCACGGTGTTGGCCGAAGACCTCGATGACCCTCTGCAGGATGGCAACGCTCAGGTGACCTACTCAATCGAGCAGAACCAAGTGGACCCATCAGGGCGGCTCATCTTTGCCATCGAGAAGAGCAGTGGCCACATCAGCACTGCCGTTTGCTGCCTTGACCGGGAACGCCGTGACAACTACACCATCCGCGTGGCTGCCACTGACGGAGGAGGCCTTAAAGTGAGTACTTTTATTTGCCTTGGCAATATCAACTTCTTCTTTTCCTTCCTCCCCTTTTTTCTTCCTCTTCTTCGTTTCGGTAATTAATTGGCCTGCCTAGGCCAACGGCACACAGCAGTCTACGGCTGAGATTTATGATTACAAGTGCGCTCTCTGTTTGCTCGCCTTGTGATGCTTTCCGTTTGACAATATGGCCATTGCTTACTCGGGCTTACAGCCTGG
>NW_016238508.1:0-1090 GCF_001687245.7 Rhagoletis zephyria | reverse complement strand
AAAAGGATCATAAACGTTTGCGTCCCTATTTTGAAGTTAAAACTATAATTATGGTCAAATACGCTCGGTATTGTTTCTTACCCTTGGCTCTAATTGTTTTGTGTCACGGTAGAATGGATCGGCCACTTGCCATGTCGTTATAATGGCAATATCAATAAATAATAAAATGCCCACTACCATAAACAATTGATAGTCCTTGATCACTTTTTTATTCAGCTTCAGATCAGTGAAAATAGAATGTACACGCCAAGTTTTAGAAAACATCGCCCCAAATGCTAGACTGAAGCCTGCCATCAGTATCCACGCTCGAGCTGTGCATATATAGGGAAACGCTGCCACGCTACTTAAGGTTGTGTCCAAGCCCAAAAATATAACGCTCATGTAAGTAAGTATGCAGCCAATTATGATAAGATTGTTTAGATGTGGACTTGACATTTTTATGTATCTGCAGAAGGAACGTTAGATAACAGCGGCGATAGTAGTTAACATTAAAAAAATAACTTAGTCTAAACATTCAAATACGCACCTTTGATTTCGATACTTTATATTAAAAGCCAAGAAAACACACGCCACAATGATTCCAATCACAGATGCACTGGCCGAAACTATGTAAATTGTTATGTTCACCTGGCTGTGCTCAATATAGATTAGTGTCCGGTCCTTGGGTGGAGTTTTACCAACCTGAGAAATGTACGTACAACTCAATTATTTTGACTCCAATCAAAAATTAATAGGCTCTATTTTGTCTTGATAAAGTGAGCGTCAGACCCAATATGTTGCTGTGTACCTTTTTTATTGGCGTGGCGACATATAACTGTTACACAGGCTTTTTTTGGGAAATTAAAGCGTCCCTCTTATTTACATTTGCCAACAGAGTAAACTTTGAGAGAAAAGATCATTTGACACGCAAGTCTTCATCAGTTAATTTATTCCATAT
The DNA here is from genome assembly GCF_001687245.7 of Rhagoletis zephyria. Taxonomy (NCBI): domain Eukaryota; kingdom Metazoa; phylum Arthropoda; class Insecta; order Diptera; family Tephritidae; genus Rhagoletis; species Rhagoletis zephyria. Next base: position 153 of record NW_016238508.1, on the reverse strand, counting down.
CTTCTCTAACCATAGGCTAATTTTCTCCATTTTGAGTCCCTTATATCCCCTTTTCTTTCCAACATAAGGCCTCATACTCAGATGTTTAATAGATTCGGAATTGGTGACTAGGACGGTCATTCATTCAAAGAAACTTCAAACCCTTTAACAATA
>NW_016238507.1:0-1090 GCF_001687245.7 Rhagoletis zephyria | reverse complement strand
CTTGCATACATATGTATATTTATCATCATTTTATTTTATTTATTTATTTTCTTTGGTTTCTGGCTAAGTATTCAAAACGCATACATTAATTCATGAATGCAAACTTCTGGTATTCCCCCAACTAATCAAAAAAGTCAACAAAATATGTATGTATGTATGATTGTACTCGTATGTAGATACACGATTTGCACTAGTTTTAAGAATGTTAGAAAAATACTAAAAACAAGATATCAAACATTTGAGAAGCTCTTTGCCGATATTTGCTGAAATGCGACAAATAGAAAGAAGAATTCTGTCTCTGATAACTGAGACAGCAGACTACAAACGCAATGCAAAGGCGGAAAAAGTTTGCAAATACAGCATAGATCAAATGGCCTACTACATAGTACAGGGTGGGCCAAATAAGACCTAACTACCTACCGCAGCAGGTCCTAGTTTAGTGTGCGAGTCGCTTTATCTTGTAGGAACCGCAAATTAGGATGCTGCTCCACCTAAACGGGGTTAGATCGCCGAAACAACTAGTTGTTGGTGGTCTTGCCGTAAGTATCCATTACGCTACGCGCACACTGCAGCCGGCATCGGCCGAACTGTGCTCGGCCTATATNCGTTGACGTCCGTCAGTGACGATAAATTCAAACATGTTTGTTTTTCTCGTCCGATATCAGGTGAAAAGTATCAAAATGGACTGCGAAAAATTAACTTATTGGGTGCAAAAACAAAAAAATTACATATAAATTCACATGTTTAGAGTATGTCAATTAAAGTGTATCAAAATATTTCACTGCTTACAAAATTCTAATGAAAACTAGATTTGTGTGTACAAATACGGTCGGCAAATAATCTGGTTAAATGTGCGCCTCAGTTCGGACGGTCAAAATTGTTCGGCCGATATCGGTCGGCCTATCGGATGCAATATGCGCCTAGCGTTAGGACTATAACATGCCAACAGAAAATAACAATGATATTAAAAAATTAATAACTTATACGTGTTTAATGTTGGTAGGTCTTCTTTGGCCCACCCTGTACTTGTGTATGTAGTACATAGAATTTATGTTGACACGTTGGCTTCCTCTGCTGTCTAGCGATTATT
>NW_016238505.1:845-1090 GCF_001687245.7 Rhagoletis zephyria | reverse complement strand
GAAGAGGGCACACCGATTAGATCTGCAGTTGGTGCAGATGTAGGAGAATGTGTGACGCTGTTGTCTGTAAAGTTCAATCTAAATACATTTCTCCACCAAAACAAGTGACACTGGTGCACAAAAACCGTCTCCAGATTTGCGCAATAGGAAAAAAGAAAGTAGTGTCACGAGTAGTAGAGTAGCATGTCACGAGAAAGAGGAGAAGGAAGGAAGGAAGGAAAGTAGGATGGAGGGGGAGAACTATC
>NW_016238505.1:0-638 GCF_001687245.7 Rhagoletis zephyria | reverse complement strand
AAATTTTATGATTACAAATGACAAAGATACAGATTTTTAAATAAAATCAAAACTTTGCGCTAAAACGGGAGTCACTCTGGTTTCACCGCTTTCACTGATGGTCACCGTTACAGACAAACACGCCAACCAAAACAAAACAATGCTCAAGTAGGCGCGCTAGTCATCTTAGCCGGTAGAGCGGTGACCAGAGCAGTGTGAGTTGAGCCAAACATCAGTGACAGCAGCTTTTGCGCCAAGTTTTGGTTTTGTTTAAAATTTCGTATCTTTGTCATTTGTAATCAGAAAAATCTACTTTTTGTTTTATTGCACAAAGCAACTCTTAAGGAAAATTTTTCTGTGCTAAACACTTAAAAACACAAACTTTTTATATGACTAAAATACGATGTCCCGAGAGAAAGACTATTTTTGACAACATTTTTTAAATCAATTTTTTACTAAAAAATTTTAACTTTTTTAAAAATCTGATAACACTATCTTGGAGGTGATGACTTAAGCTTTAAAATGATATATAACTTGTTATAGTTTTATTGAAATTCACTAACAACTTTTTGCGATGTCCCGAAAAGGCGCGGACTTATTTTGGAACCTTATAATAAAGCCCATGCCCCTCAAAAAGTGATCAAGCGGTATGTGTGCTG
>NW_016238504.1:0-1090 GCF_001687245.7 Rhagoletis zephyria | reverse complement strand
GTATTAATAGTTCATATTAATTGCTTAACACAATTAAACAATTGGCTAGGTTGGTTCCCGGCAAGGGATGCCAAAAATGTTAGATTTGTTTATATAATGCAATTTTTATTAAGTAAACTTCAAGTCGAAATACATTACAGCCAAGAATACAACGATCGTAAAAAGTTTATGCAGTTCTAGCTCTAACCACTTAAAAAAAAACTTTGTACTCGGGATCAATCGTGTGACATATATACATATGTACTAACATACAACCGCGATCGACAAGCCAATCAGCGACTACCAGCGCATCAAAAAGCTCGCATGAAGAGTATGCACAAAGCGTGGACAACGATGACAAGTGCACTCTCGTCACATATGTTTATTGGGGTTGCTGTGCAGTTGAAGCCTCTGAGTTGCATTTATCTTTAACAGGGTGACTTCCCGGAAATGTTAAGCCTTACTCGTTAATATTAAATACCTTATTTTTGGTTCGGCCAGTGTGTACTGCACCAAAAATCTGGAAAAATTTCGTCCGCGGACTTGGATGCGTAGCGTTATAAGTACTTGAACATATGCGTAGTTTAAAAAGGCCATAAAAACCCTAAATTTCCATTACAATCAATAATTCAGGTTAATCAACAAAACCATACAGGTATGTTTATTAAGTGCGAGTAACACTAAGAAACTGTTGCTTATATTATAGCAGCAACTTTTTGATGATTTTAAAAAGTCTTTCATTTTTAATAAACAACACGCACATACCTGTATAAAGTAGGAAAAAGATGGCTGCATTTTTATCCACAAGCCGTATTTCTACATAATTTATCGTAATGCTGTATTTTGACAAAATTGTATCAAAAATGTCGATGTAGTACCAATGTACTTTTGGGATCCAAAATGTATAAAAAAGTACAATTGTACCATCAATTTCATCACTGGTCTTGTTACTTCTTGTTGCTTATCTCCACTATTTCACTTTGCTAAGCCAANAAGAAACTGTTGCTTATATTATAGCAGCAACTTTTTGATGATTTTAAAAAGTCTTTCATTTTTAATAAACAACACGCACATACCTGTATAAAGTAGGAAAAAGATGGCTGCATTTTTA
>NW_016238503.1:836-1090 GCF_001687245.7 Rhagoletis zephyria | reverse complement strand
CATGGCTTCAGGAAGGGACACTCAACTATAGGAGCAATTGGCGAAGTATCGAGGCGGTACATAAGGCCGAAGAAGCCTGCCACCAGGCGCATCCAATAGTGCTGCTACTCACACTGGACGTCAAGAACGCCTTCAACTCGGCAAGATGGGACGACATGCTGGAGGCCTTGGAACGGTCATTCAAGGTTCCAACATACTTCCTAGATATGATCCGGGACTACCTCAGAGACCGTTGGCTTTTGTACGACACAACA
>NW_016238503.1:0-724 GCF_001687245.7 Rhagoletis zephyria | reverse complement strand
CTAGCACAGCTCAAGCTAAACTAGGTCATGCGCAACGTCATTGTTTGGATGAGCGATCACGGTCTGCAATTGGCTACAGCCAAAACGGAGATCGTACTCCTCACCAGGAAACGGATCACAACAATTATTAATATGATGGTCATACCTCAACTCGTGACGACTTCTAGGTCTAAAAAATACCTAGGGGTGAAGCTTGACAGCAAACTCACATTCTGGGAACACATCCATGGAGTATGTGAAAAAGCTGCGCAGAGCACGGCGGCTCTAAGCCGGCTGATGGCAAACGTGGGCGGCCCGAAGCCATGCCGCAGGAAGCTTCTGATGACAGCGGTCCAATCGGTGCTCCTGTACGGGGCAGAAATATGGGCTGACGCATTGAAAGTCAAAAAATACCGGGTTCAAATGTCTTCGGTACAGCGCAGAGGGGCACTACGCATTGCTTCTGCATACCGTACAGTGTCCGCGGACGCGGTTCTAGTTATTTCTGGCGTCATGCCAATTGAGCTACTTGCTTACGAGCGAAAAGAGATTTACAATCTCAGTGCCGAGATAGGTCGAGCAGCTGCCGNTCATTGTTTGGATGAGCGATCACGGTCTGCAATTGGCTACAGCCAAAACGGAGATCGTACTCCTCACCAGGAAACGGATCACAACAATTATTAATATGATGGTCATACCTCAACTCGTGACGACTTCTAGGTCTAAAAAATACCTAGGGGTGAAG
>NW_016238501.1:0-1090 GCF_001687245.7 Rhagoletis zephyria | reverse complement strand
ACGTGCTAAGTTTGAGAAAATTTCCAAAGCTCTTAAAAAATAGAAAAGGTGATTGAAAAGTTTGAAAATTTGTTGAAGCTTTAGATATTGAATTTTCGTAATTTTTGAAAAAAATTTTAAATTTGGGTTCTGAGCCACACTTTCATAAACAAATAAAAAACATAAAATAAACAGAACGAAAATAGTCAAAACTGAAAAAAAATCGTGTTTCTATTCAGGCCCATATGTGTATATGAGTTCCCTAACACTACGAAAGTAATAAAGAATATTGAGGTTGTTCACACTTGCCTGGTTATCAGGTTATCTGGTTAAAAATTATTAATGTTGTAAGAGTATGTACTTAGTATACCCGCCCTAATCTTTAAGTTAAGTTATTGTAAACTAGGCATAAGGCGATTTGTGTCTATACCATTAGTGACAGAGTTATGGGTCTAGCCCTTAAGGCTTGATCGCCCAGGATACCGTTCTGTAAATAATTACCGGAATAAAGATTCATTCGATATTTGATAGCGAGAACGACGGACGTGTTTTAGTAACCACTTAGCCTTCTGAATATTTCATCAGAAGTGGTCTTTTGACCCATCATAAATCAAAGTAATCTAATCGCGAAGTAAACGTTCAGTTAATTAACATTTTGGCGCGCGAGATGGAACACGATGTAATCAAAGCTGAAAAGTATTCACTAATGCAGCTAAAAGCATGGTACGCCGCCGTGAGCGTCAACGTATGCGGCGCCAGGGTATTGCTGGCCGCCAGGTTAAGTGAACTGGCGGTAGAAGCTGGAAGATTACGCCCGGGCGCTAACGTCAAGTCTGTTGAAAAAGGCGGCGTAAGTTTCGGCAATGGCGCAGACAACGGGAATGTCAACGTACAGCAACAACGAAAGACAACTACAGGAGGAAACAACGGCGAGAGTGATGGTGAGAACAATGGCGAGGACAAAGACAATGGTGCAGGCTGTAACGAAGGTGCGAAAAGTGCAGCAGACCACTGCGATGGTGCGGCATACGAGAAAAATATTGTAACATGTGCACGTAGCGATACTTTGGGCGTCCGTTTTTCCAGAAGTAACGGAGGCGTCGATGGAGCG
>NW_016238500.1:901-1090 GCF_001687245.7 Rhagoletis zephyria | reverse complement strand
GAAAAATATATTTCTTGCCTTCATTTGATTAAAAGGAAAAAACATTTCAGCGATCTTTCTGCTTTGCGTTAGCCTTAGCGTTGCCAAATTTTGGATATGTGGACGGCTGCTTTGAAATTCGACGCCAACGCAACGCCAAAGTTGTATGCGAACCGGTCTCTATTCTTTGTTTACGCAAATTTTCCCATG
>NW_016238500.1:0-791 GCF_001687245.7 Rhagoletis zephyria | reverse complement strand
ATCTTCGTTACTTACTTTTCTCTGTAAAGACAAAATACATGCATATGTACATACATATATAAATGCATATATACATAAATACGTACATACAAACATGTATAAATATGCAAAAAAATAAATAAAAAATAATTCATTCCATAATCTATGCTTATGTATGTAATCAATTTTATTTGTTGTTTTAAATGCTGCCCTAATATAATACTTCACATATATATATGCATATGTACATACAATTATTAACATACTTTCGTACATAATCTATTGACATACATTCCCACATTTTTATGCACAAAAATGCGTGTGTTGTATAGTACACTCGGAGGGCTCGCTCGTCGCTCACTCGTCTTTCCTAGCAGAGTGAGTATGCAGACAGCTACTCGCCTCGCTCATTTAATAGGAGCGCGAGCAAACAAGCAGCGCTCGCTCGTTTGGCGAGCGAGCCAAACTTCTCGTGCCTCGCCTCATTGCTGCTACGAGTACGAGCTGCGAGCGCCTCGTTGTCTGCGAGGCATTGAGTAGGAGTTTGCTCACTCGCTCGCTCGAACTCCGAGTTTTTGCCCACCCTGCTTATAAGCAATATTAAGAAGGCTTATTCCGCGATAACTGGCACAAACGACGGGATTTCCCTTATTATGGTATGGACGAAGTACACTGAGGCTGCAATATTAGAGCATATATTCATCAGACCAAATTCTGCTTGACGGCTTGTAAAAGTACCCTTCCAGGGCCCTATTGCACCAAAGAATTATCATTAGCATTTTAGCAGATTATCGAACTTACGCAAAGTTTTG
>NW_016238499.1:0-1090 GCF_001687245.7 Rhagoletis zephyria | reverse complement strand
CAGGTGGACTGGGGCTAGCCGTGGAGGCTGCTCTATTTGAGCAGCAGGGAGCCACGAACAACATGGTCCACTGCCTATGTGTCCGTAATCCTGAGCAGACTCTGAGGTGANACATACCGTGCAGATTGTAGAAGGAACCAGGAGTTGTTGGCGGCGGTGTGTGGGTGGTGGTGCGGTTCTGTATGTTCTGTGGTCTGTCGGGGTTGTGGTGTATTCTATTGTGTTGTTATGTTGTTGTGCTGTGGTGTTTGTATGGAGCTGCTCAGGTGGACTGGGGCTAGCCGTGGAGGCTGCTCTATTTGAGCAGCAGGGAGCCACGAACAACATGGTCCACTGCCTATGTGTCCGTAATCCTGAGCAGACTCTGAGGTGACCACACCTCGCAAGCATTGCACTTGACTGAGGTGGAGTTGTGGTGTAGTCGTCTCTGACATACACAGCAGGTGTAGGTTTCTGGCCCTCGGTTTGACTCGATCCCAGCCCTGAGCAGGAAAATACGTAGCGAATGTAGCCCTATAGACGAACAACTTCTGAGATACTTCGCCGACCTAAACGGAGTTAGATCGCCGAAACAACAGCCCTTGGTCGGGTAAAACTCGAGTCATTCCGGTACGTAGAACCGGCTGTGGTGGGAAGCTCATGCACTATTCTGAGTGAGTGAGAATAAACTCACGTTCCACTCATTCTAATCGGTGTCTTTCCTAGTATTTTTAATGTGTTTATCGAAATGGAAGTCGTGCTTTATCATCTTTAATACGATAGATGGGATTTACTCTCAATTGGCTGGCCAAATTAAAATGGGTTCTTTCCCTAGCAAACCGGACCGGATCCGGTAATTAGAGAATANCCGGACCGGATCCGGTAATTAGAGAATAAGCGAAAAGTTTGCTCTCAAAAATGGAACATAATCCAGAAGTACGGGAACGCAAAAAATCACATTTCGTGCCCAGAATTTGAGAAACAGTTGATTCGCGTGGTTTTTGTTTCTTGGAAATTGAATTTTTGCTTCACAAATTTGATTTTAAGAATATGAAGATTGAAAATACATTCACTATTCCTTAAAAGCATCAAGTAAATGCAGGCAAGGTGT
>NW_016238498.1:915-1090 GCF_001687245.7 Rhagoletis zephyria | reverse complement strand
AAATCAAATGTATAAACTTTGTGAAAAACTCAGGAAAATTCAATAAATCAGCACAGTAATTTGCAATTTTATATTCCGATTTTCAAGCAACTTCAAACCTGCATAAACTAAAATTGAATGGATTATTAAACTGCATAATTGGAATTTTTCTAAAAAATACTTTGCCTATATTGCG
>NW_016238498.1:313-875 GCF_001687245.7 Rhagoletis zephyria | reverse complement strand
ATTATTAAACTGCATACTTGGAATTTTTCTAAAAAATACTTTGCCTATATTGCGAAAAATTTACTGTGCCAATACTTTTGTTCGTTACTGTAAGTAAATAAACCCTTAACTTTAAAAAATCAAAAAAAAATTTACAATATTACAAAATTATTTTTCGAATCATAAATTTTTTTATGATTAACAATGTATTTATATATATATTTTTTGGTTTTAGNAATTTACTGTGCCAATACTTTTGTTCGTTACTGTAAGTAAATAAACCCTTAACTTTAAAAAACCAAAAACAAAATTTACAATATTACAAAATTATTTTTCGAATCATGAATTTTTTTATGATTAACCATGTATTTATATTTGTTTTTTTGGTTTTAGATCCGTTTTGCTTTCAACACGAGGTATCTTTTTTCTAGTTTCTATTGTCATAGCCATAACTCCCTCTCCATTTTTATCAATCAATCAATCAATCAATCAATTTTATAATTTTTTTCGGCATTTTTCCTAATTTCAAGTAGAGCTTTATAAAACTTTTATTACACCAAATGTTTATCAAGCTTGGGATTTT
>NW_016238498.1:0-145 GCF_001687245.7 Rhagoletis zephyria | reverse complement strand
CTACCTGTACTGTATCAGCGGTTAAAACTTGTTAAATTTTTATTTAAAATTTTCGGTAAGGAATAAGCGAGTGGATGAAAAATATATAAACCGTCGGAACGGCCCATATATATGTATATCAAAGAATACACACATGCGACGACTC
>NW_016238497.1:0-1090 GCF_001687245.7 Rhagoletis zephyria | reverse complement strand
ACCGATCATTCTCAAAACAGGTAAATACCTTTTTTATTTTAATTTTTTTTTAAATTTTAACCTTTTTTGTTTAGGCAAAAAGGGCAAAGGCAACACCATCATCATGAGCGGTTGCAAGAAGAAGACGTACCACAAGCCAACCTATGAGTACAAGACGTACCACCACTTTATGCCTGAGTATGGCGGTCATGGAGGTTATGGTGGAGGTGGTGGAGGTTATGGTGGTCATGGAGGTTATGATCACGGAAGCTCTTATGGTGGTCATGAGGAGTACGGCGGATATGATGATCACGGTGGCTATCGAAAGTAGTAGTAGTAGTGTGCGGGAGTTTAGTGTAAAATATCGTTTACGAAGCACTGTACAATTATTGATTAACTGAAAGCAGTCTCACACTCTTTAGCCAACTCTCACCAAAAACCAAAAATTTGCCATTTCCCCCCAAAACACTCTTTCCACTTTGTAATTTATTTATTGTTTATAAACGCTTTATTACTGGTTTCTACTTCCACTACTACTACCACACCAGTGCACTGGTGAATAAAAATCTCATTTTCATTTTAGCAAAAACTGCAAACTTTTTTTCAGCTTTAAAAACAACGTTTGTTCAGTTTTCCGGTCACCAGTTTGTAGAGAAAGTACAACAAACTTTTGATAAAAACGGCAAACAATAACCTCTGTACACTGAGCCTTCTTTTTATCACCAACAGATATCATTTTTTCCCCTTAGTTTACCAGCTCATGTTCATCAGTTCACTTTTGCTTAATTTTTTTTGCATACGCAAACAAACAGTCACACACATCGTCATNCTATTTTTCCATTAAAATAGACGTCTCTTAGATGTCAATTCAGCAAACTGCTCATTTTTTCCTCATTCGGCTTAATTCTTACGAATTTTCAAAGATTCAGAATCCATCATTTGTTATGAAGTTTGAGGAAGTTCTCAATGAAACAAAGTTACTTCAAAAAAAGTAATTTTTTGTAGTTTAATAAGAAACTGTTTTTACTTTAGTTTAAAACTGATTTTTAGTGAGGAAAAAAATTTTAACATGATTCTGCAGAATTTTTTAGTTTACAGAATTTAAATCAGT
>NW_016238496.1:0-1090 GCF_001687245.7 Rhagoletis zephyria | reverse complement strand
CAAAGCACTGTCAATTATTTTAATTTCACCGAAAAACACACACCAACACATACTGAGGATGAAGGCAAAAATGAAAAGTTGTTGATGAGACACTGCTACTGTCGTCACCACAACTTTTGACCTTTTTTCCGGCGAAAATGCGGCTCAACAGCTGGTACAAAAGTTTGTTAAGAATTGTTCTTAACAAAGAACATCTTCAGAACATGTTCTAACTTTTAGTCAGTCAGTCAGTGAACGCTCTAGCGTCTTGAAGTCAGCAAAAAACTGCTTACATTCTTCCACTTCCTTAACCAGCCAAACTGATCTCAAGCCCATGGCACTAATGAACGAAGGAGGAATCGCCGGCCTGTTCACCACCTTCAATGTTCAGCTACTTTTTACCTTCTTGATACTACTTGACTTCCACCTCCACCTTTGCCTCTGCCAGTCGACGCCCTTCCTGGGCAGCAACTACTACTACATTCGCACCAACTTGACCATCGCCGGTGGCAACCGAACCCATTTCTTCATGCCGAGGAACCTCCACGAGTACCAGCAGCCGAACGCAGTGCTGGACGGCGGCGGCGACGACCTGTTCCATAACTCCAATCCGCTGACGATGCTCTACTTTGTGGTGGGCATCATCGCCCTCTTCCTCCTCCTCATCGCCTGCGTCCGCTGCTCGGTGGCACTGTACGACCGCCTCACCATTGGTCGCACCGGCCACAAAGGAGTCCTGGAAAGCGGCTTCAGCAATTTCCATAGCAGTTTTGGAGGTGGTGGTGGTGGTGGTAGAAACGGAAACAGTTTTGGCGGCTTCTACCCGGAACGAGTCAGCGGTCGAAACTTGCAACGAGAGCTGGACGAGCTCTGCCTGACTGAGGAGATTATTGGAGCGGAAACGGAGGAGGACGTGGGCCGTTGCTGGGAAGAGTTTCAGATGCAGACGTTTGCCGCCCAGGAAGAAGAGGAGGAGAACTCACAGAGAGTTACCGAGNCCGCTGGGAAGAGTTTCAGATGCAGACGTTTGCCGCCCAGGAAGAAGAGGAGGAGAACTCACAAAGAGTTACCGAGGTTGATGTGAATGAAAATGTGGATGAGGATATGGATG
>NW_016238495.1:0-1090 GCF_001687245.7 Rhagoletis zephyria | reverse complement strand
TCGTGGTAAGCCCTACCAGATTGGGTTTGTACAGAAGCAAATCCAATTTGCCCATATCGACTTAAAAACATACCCGAGTTTTGTTTGTCCATTCCCATTCGTTCCATGCAATAAAAAATAAAAGGCTGACCGATAAATTATAGGAACTTACATATGTTTCAGGGACGAATTCACCGTGCTTGAAAAAATGTGAATTTTGCGGGGTTGTATGGTTTTAGGCGACTTGAATTGTTTGCGGTTAAGTTAACTAATGTTTAACTATACACTGTAAATTCGGCCCTTAGTGACTTAGTGATCTTGTCGGTTCGTTCGAATGATTAATACAATATGGGTATTCTCCAAGTATCTCAAAGCCCTTGCACGGAGCACAGATTGCACAGTTTGCAAAGCTGTCCCATAGGAAAACCGGCTTTTACCATGCATTCCGAGCAAACTGTGCACCTAGCAAGGGCTTTGCAAGATTTCGAGAATACCCCTAATACAAATTACAAAAGACTAGTTTCCGTTCAACAGACAGACTGACAGACAATCGGATATAGCTAACTCGACTCAGTTCGTCGTTCTGAAAATTTGTATATGGCTTTTTATCACTCATTAGTTTTGTAGTTACACACCAGACCAAAGTTATAAATAATACCATTTCACCTTCATCTTTATGAAAGGTATACATGAATAAGTCCAGCTAAAGATAGCCCGAGAGCAACATTGATTGGTTGGTGGTGTACAACTTATGTAAGCCGCATTAATTTTTTCGTAGAGGTATTTTCGAAATCTTGCAAAGCCGTTGCACGTAGCACAGACAGATTGCAATTACAAAACTTGCAAACACAACAACAAAATACATGGAAAACAACATTTCCCATCGCTGTAAAGTATGCAACGGCAACGTCTAAACCCATGCACATATTTTGCAAAAAAAGCATAGCAAGATAAATGCGACCTTGTGCTAGCTGTTTTGTTGTTGGAATTGCTACATATTTCACTCATTTTCCTCATTTCGGTCACTTGATTTTTTTTTTTGGGGGATCTTATTGTATTTGATACAGCATTTCGCTGCTTGCTACCAAATGCAATTTTGGGGGTAGTATTT
>NW_016238493.1:0-1090 GCF_001687245.7 Rhagoletis zephyria | reverse complement strand
TTCCTTTTAAATATCGGAACACCCTTTTAACAGCTGCCCAGTGTTCTTTTCCTGGATAGTTGTTAAACTTACTCAACTTGCTAACTGCATAGTTAATATCAGGACGCGTACACTGAGAAGCGTGCATTAAACTTCCTATTGCTTGCTGATATGGAACCTTTGCCATTTCTGCTATCTCTTCTTTGGTTTTTGGTGACTGATCCTTCGACAGTTTCGTATTTAAATCCATAGGGGTTCGCACAGGATGACTTTCATTCATGTTGAACTTTTTCAATATTTCATCAATGTATTCCTCTTGATCTAAATAAATCCCGTCCTTATTACGGGATATACGAATACCCAAACAATGCTTTGCTTCACCTAAGTATTTCATTTTAAACTGCTTCATCAATTTGGAAATCAAATCTTCTCGATATGTTGGCTCATTGCTAAACATTAGTATATCATCAACATAAATTGCTAGGAAAGTCATTCCTCTTCCATCGTGATGGTAATAAATGCATGGATCGACTCTGGAACGCTGCAGTCCTAGTTTCTGCAGTGCCCTGTTCAGCTTCATATTCCATACTAGACTGGATTGCTTTAAGCCATATATTGCTTTTTTAAGCTTCAGAACCTGATCCTTACTACCTATCTCAATCCCTTCTGGCTTCTCTGCGTAAATATCTTCATTTAGCTCACCTTGCAGAAATGCAGTCACTGCATCCATCTGGTGAATTTCCAACTCATGTCTAGTGGCTAACGCGATGAGATATCTTAAAGAAGAATATCGGACTACAGGTGAATATGTTTCATCGTAATCGATTCCCTTTTTCTGTGAGAATCCTTTCATTACCAGACGTGCTTTTATACCGCACTTTTCCTTCTTGCTCCTTCTTAAGCTTAAATACCCATTTAGTTTTAACTATGTTTACACCTCTGGGCTTATCAATGCACACCCAGGTATCATTTTTCAATAACGAATCTATTTCGTTTTTCATAGCTTCTACCCACTGATTCTTATCCTCTCTTGACATTGCGTCTTCTAAGCTTATAGGATCCACAGTTTGTACTAATCCAGCACTATATGCGATATTTTCCTTCTTGGCTA
>NW_016238492.1:906-1090 GCF_001687245.7 Rhagoletis zephyria | reverse complement strand
TACTAGATGGTTTTATATTTTTAAACACTATACACACGCTGTGTTTATGCACACACACACACACAAGCACCGCAGTGATGATCCGAGTGAAACCGAGGCGTAAGCTAAATTGAGCTGTAAACTGGTATCTTTTGCCCAACAGCAGCAGCAGGAAAAGCGGTGCAGGCATCCCCCTCTTTCCTTA
>NW_016238492.1:0-756 GCF_001687245.7 Rhagoletis zephyria | reverse complement strand
TTAGATAAATTACTGTCCACACTAACAGTAACAGACTATTGATTTAAACTTTCATCCCACATTAGTTTTATTTGGGTTTTCTCTAATTAGTGTGCCCGTTTTTCATGTGTCTATTGACTAGTAAGTAGTAGTGGTNGATAGCAATTACTCGTCAATATATCGATGTTTACCGACAAAATATGATTTGCCTATCACGAATGATCTTAAAGAGAAAAAGGCAATTTCTACCTCTACCATGTTTGGCAGATGGTCAATTGTAAAGTCAGTAGAGGAAAACCTACTGCTGGTAACTTGATACTATTATTTTTGACTATTAAATAGCTGTTTTCAGTTTTGTTTCTGCCCCTGCCAAACCTTTTGTACATAAACCGTCGGCCAGGTGGTAATGCTGCTGGACAGCCCGGTAATAATAGCATCCAAAGTTAACCGGTAGATCAGTATCGACTATGCCGACCACAAGNGTTATCAATAAACTGCGACTGTACACCACTGAACGCGTCACTTTGCATTGTTAAAACAACAGCTCACTTTGATTGAGCCCCATTTGAAAGGTAGTGTGTAATCACGCTAGTGATTGCCGTTGATTGGCTAAGCTATTTGTGGCGCATCAACAACGCAAAATCTCACTGGATTGTATACTGGGAAAAAAGTGGGAAAAAATATCTAAAAGTGATCGACGTTTCAGTAAACACAGTGGTGGACAAAGTGAACAGAATGAATAAGCAATCAGCAAACTACCACCAATTGACTGCAATC
>NW_016238491.1:0-1090 GCF_001687245.7 Rhagoletis zephyria | reverse complement strand
TCAGTACACCTGTAAGAATCGACAGCTGGCGCTTAGCCAGCTGCAAAAGCTCCCTTGATCCGCTGTGGTCAACAACCGGCCAGAAGGACCTTGCAACCCGGCATGTCGTATTTTCCTCCAGTGCTCGCTGAGCCGACTGAGAGCCCATCTGTCTAGGAGCAGGCCGCAAGTGGTCAACGAAGCTCCTATGCCCTCCCTGTCCGGTGTGATGGACTCGAGGGTGCGTTGCCTAGCCAATTCATCAGCCCAGCAATTTCAAGTGATAATACTGTATCCTGGGACCCAAATGAGATTGATTTGGAAGTATTTCGAGATACTTAAGAGAGAGAGAGAGGTCAGCCATACCCCGACCAGTTTCGATCGTACCATTAGCGATCCCAACGTCCTGATTATCGCATGGTTATCGCAGTAAATATTTATCGCCAAAACATTGGTTCGAAGCCATCGGCTGCCAGTTTTATAGCGGTCACATCTGCAGTCTGAAAGCGAGAACTATTGAGAGTCCTTGGCAGTAGACATCTCCTCCAATTCTGCCGTCCAGCTCCGATCCGCCCTTGAAGACCTCTGCAGCTCGACTCCAAAAACTGCCATAATCCCATGTGCNTCATGGCCAAGAACTTGATCCTGTCAGATAGAACCAGTGAAACACCTCTTCTTGAGGGAAGCTGAGCATGAGGCACTTGATCTGATCTTAGCCAATATATCTTTTTTACTCCAGAATTGAGTCCTACTACTCATAATATCTTTTATTTGTTTTTTAGTCTGTAAGAAATCATTGACTTAATTAAATGAATTGAAATGAGAATACATACAAATTAATTTCAGGCCTACTACCTTGCATAGATGTTAGGTTCGATTCTGGGTACAGGCAACATCTCACAAAACACCTTCTAACGTTTAATGACCGTTTCAAACATAGGTAACCAATCTCTGTGACAACAAGAAGACCAACATCACAAATCGGAGAAGAAGACGGCCTAAAAATGATATACTTGCCACCAATTCTGCGTGCCAACAATCTGAAGTCGAAGCGGGGAAGAGATTTTACTCGCCAATTTTGTGCAATAAATGTTTTATAAGCGTTCATTTG
>NW_016238490.1:0-1090 GCF_001687245.7 Rhagoletis zephyria | reverse complement strand
GACTTTTATGAGCATGAGATAATGAAAGTAAAATTGGAATTCTCCAAAACGATTGCTTTTTAACGATAAGCTTTTTGGGCAAGTGCATGCCGCAGGTGAACTTCCCTTGGAAATAATACGCCTCGCGGATTTACCTATTATTAAATTGGTGAATTTTCCATCAAGTTGGTAGAGAATTGCGGCCTTATCCTGCCATACGGTCAACGTATTATTCGTTGATTATTATTACGCCATATAATGCGTTCATAAATCGCTGATTATACCGCTGTACAGCTGCTAATTACATATGCAAAATGCATTTCCATATTCTCCGCAAGTACATAAATATAAGCAAATACACACGCACACACTCACACACGCCGCCAGAAAAAAATTCAAATATGCTTGTATTTAACTTTCTACCTGTGTTCGGATTTTAACATTCACATTTCAGCTTCGATGGCTTTGGCTTTCGTTTACCTTTCGCTTTTCCGTTGTTGCTTTGCATTTAAATAAATTAAATTGTCAATGATTTGCAAACAACCACAAAAAGTAAACAACAAAATAAACAAGTAAATAAATGTATGGACAAAAAACAAAACGGAGAGAGTACCTGTGTATATATGAGCTTGTATTTATACAAACGAATATGCAAAAAGTTTAAATACAAAAGCTAAAAACCAAATTTTATTTAGCTGCGCGTCCAAACAACATGCGACATGTCGCGACGGTGGCGACTNACCTGTAACCACCTAAGCGATTTTGGCCAAGTGCAACAAAGTACCGCAGTCGTTTTAGCCTCCGTCTGAGCTGAGGCCAATTGTAAATGTCAAGTGAAGCCAAGTCCAGTTGGTATTTCCATCGCAGTGGCGATTCCCCTTTCCTGTGAAACCACAAGCGGGCAACGAGTTGCATTCTTCCAGGGCTGGAGCATCTGTTTCGATTAGGACTAAACTGAGTTAAGAGCATAAAATAGCCAGGCTAGTATGAACTGAAAGGAGAATGAATAAATCGATTATTTTCTTTGCCAACTAATGACAATTGGAAATAAAGCAAAGTCCCCATCTACCTAGTATCGCCATCGAAGAAAAGGCCTTCCTTTTCTCAGCAC
>NW_016238489.1:0-1090 GCF_001687245.7 Rhagoletis zephyria | reverse complement strand
TTCGTGTACGTTTTTACACATTCCAAAGAAAAATTACTCATTCGGGAGAGTTTTTTCCTCATTCAGAAGAATTATCGACCTTAAATTAAGAAAAGTTTTTCTTTGATCCAGAGATGGATTTTTGGTTCAGTGTATCGGATTTTAGCCAGATTAGTATGGGACCACCTCTGAGACACTACCTTTCCGATGCAAAATCGAAATCGGCTGACGTGGTCCAAAGTTATGCGGTAACATACATAAAAAAAANAATAAAATAAAAATAAAAAAATATTCCGACGAACTGATAACCTCCTCCTTTTTTGGGAGTCGGTTAAAAATTCATATTTTTAATCAAGGAAGACATGAAACGTGTAATTCTTTAATTTGTTTACCGATAGAATTAGCCTTACTACAGTTGGCATCCCTGACTTGTACTCTCATTCTGATCACACACACAGATGTAATTCGATCAAAATTTCTGTTTTTTTTTTGTTCCCTTGATGTAGGTTAAACATCGTGGACAATGAGTTTCATCGCCAGAAGAAGCTGATAACGCGTTTAAAGTCCATCTTTTCTGAGGTACTGCTTTATCAATTGGCTTGAGTGCATGCAAAAGTGTATAAATCATGTTGGAGAATATCTTGAAAACCAATAATACCATTTTTGCCGAGAAAATGTGTTTCTTTCTTAGGCATTGTAAGGACTTTTTAGAGACCCTCGTATCCCAGGAATGCGAGTAATGTTTTATACAATACTGGATTGTTGTGCCGGAAAGCAATTGAACCTGGGATATCCTAAAAATAATAGCAAGCGCCTCTGATCAAACTAGAACCATTTTCGGACAACGTCCGAATACATATCTGTATACAAGCTAATATTAATTTAGCTTAGTTAAAAAAATATATATAAATATAAATAAAAAAATAAATAATAAATTTAAAAAAAAAAATAAAAAAATATTAATTTAAAATTGTTAAGCAAATAAAAAAGTTAACTTTGGAGATGCGGGGCATCGATCCCCGNTAAAAAAAAAAATAAAAAAATATTAATTTAAAATTGTTAAGCAAATAAAAAAGTTAACTTTGGAGATGCGGGGCATCGATCCCCGTAC
>NW_016238488.1:514-1090 GCF_001687245.7 Rhagoletis zephyria | reverse complement strand
AGTGTTTCTTCCCTTTCTCTGGTAGCGCAGCTGGTCGGCATTTGAGTCTTGCTCTTGCTCTTGCGGTTCCCTCTCTCACTCCCTCTGATAAGTTCAGACAGACAGACAGACAGACTGACTGTGTGTTTAGAGGATGGAAGAGCATACTAGTATACAAAGCACCCAAACCACCGCCGACGCCAAGTGCTCGCTTGCCTGCCTGCCAGCCATCTTCTTCCACCACCACTACTACCACTTCTTCTTCTACTTCTTCTTGTACTGTACGACAGCTTTCTGCCTGTCGTGTAGTATCACATGCAACAGGAGAATGCCGTCTGCTGTTGTTGCTGATGCTGATGCTGATGCTGCACTGCTAACACCTCACAGAGGACTCTTTCTTTTACCATACACACTTCTCTTCTCATTTCTCTGCTTAGCTGTGGAGTGGCCTTCAAATCGTGAGTTGCCACTTTCACTGCTGCTGCTGCTGTTTTCTGCTGCTTTCTGCTGCCATTGCTTTCTTAACTTTCAGTGGGAAAAGTGGGAAAATACTCTCTCTCTCTCTCTCTCTCTCTCTCTCTCTCTCTCTCTCTCTCT
>NW_016238488.1:0-475 GCF_001687245.7 Rhagoletis zephyria | reverse complement strand
GCTAGTGATCGCGTTGGTGGTCGATGTACACAGTGTTCACATTTGCTTACATTTGCAAAGTGAAGTGAACGAGTTAGTGCGAGTGAATGAATGAGAGAGAAAGAGAAAGTGAGAGTGCCAAAGAGGTGTTCCAACGACCTGCTGCTGAAGCTGAAGCTGAAACTGCTGAAAACCTCATGAGCAACACGTTGTATAACATTACATCAGCTGTCTTTGCCTGTCTGTCTGACTGTCTGTCTGAGTCTTGATCATCATCAGCTGCTGCACGAGTCATCTCAGGCCAAGAGTCTTTTCCAAATCATCAGGGTCACAGTGGTCAGTTTGAGGACAAGTGTCGAGGACGGAGAGAAAAGCCCCCGATGAAAAAGTGTGATTTTAGTCTCAACAAGTGTGTTCACCCTTTTTATTTTTCTTCCTTCCTCCTCTTCTTCTTCTTTTCTGCCATCTTCAGCATCCTCTTCTTTATTTGTTGACA
>NW_016238487.1:823-1090 GCF_001687245.7 Rhagoletis zephyria | reverse complement strand
TGTACTAAAAGAGTAGTCTAGCTTAGAAATCAAAACAACACCTATCATCTCAGTAGAAAGCCATCAAATAAAAAACAATAACTGACACATCATTTGGGGCCTCCAATGCTGTCAACAATGAAATGCCAACTGGCAACTGGCACCCATTTTTTCCTCG
Source organism: Rhagoletis zephyria (assembly GCF_001687245.7). Taxonomy (NCBI): domain Eukaryota; kingdom Metazoa; phylum Arthropoda; class Insecta; order Diptera; family Tephritidae; genus Rhagoletis; species Rhagoletis zephyria. The sequence goes on along the minus strand of NW_016238487.1, from coordinate 933 downwards.
TAACCTTTTCTCTGTTCCTCCAAACTAGTTAGCAGCTAAAATCAGAATGTCACAGCAAATGGTAAAGAGTACACTTCCTCAGCGCAGAGAAGGGCAACAGTAAGAGCAGT
>NW_016238487.1:0-813 GCF_001687245.7 Rhagoletis zephyria | reverse complement strand
TTCCTCCGACAGAATCCTCGACGAGGAATCAAAACCAGTGCTTTGTACAGTGTTATCACCACCCCACTTCCGCTCTGTTTTTCCTGGTATATCAGTGGAATTCTCTCTCAATGCAAGGAAGACTCGCTCTGTGCAGTGTGTGCTCCATTTTCCTGGTGGGGCGAAATAATAGTCAGTAGTCGACTGTCGTCGAGGGCAGAAGCACAGCAGCAGCAGCAACCGCAGCGCAGTGATCTCCAAAAGAATGCCCCACCACCACCACTTTTACTAAACTCATTTTCAAGTCAAAAACTTCAACCATTTTTTTTCTAAACATGAAGATCACAGCACTGCCACTGTGGCTGGCGGTGGTGGCGATGATGGCTGTCCTCGGGCCGGCCCTAGTGTCCGCCTTCTTTCCGCTGGACATTGCCGGCAATCTGGCCAAGGGGGCCATCGGCGAAATTCGCAAAATCAAGCACGGCATTCGACAGCACATTCGCCGGAGAATGTGCGAACGCCTCCGCCAGGGCCGAGTCTTCATGGAACCGTGTGAGCAGTACAACAACCAGGGAGGAGGAGGTNGGAGGTAACGGATATCCACAGAAGGAGGAGGTGATCATCGAGGAGTACGAACGACCCAACGGCAGGCCACGAGGAGGAGGGCGTCCTCACAATAAACCGGTGGTCAAGGAAGAGGTGATCATCGAGGAGTACCAGCCAACGGGAGGAGGTGGAGGAGGTGGTGGAGGAGGTGGAGGTTACGGCCGACCACCAAAGAAAAACCAGCCCGTGGTCGTCGAAGAGACCGAAACCACCTACGTCCCGCAGCCC
>NW_016238486.1:544-1090 GCF_001687245.7 Rhagoletis zephyria | reverse complement strand
AACTGGTCAAAGTAAAAAGTTTCTATTATTTCTTCCACCACTGTACATATGTAGAAATTTATAATTTGGTGTGATTTTTCGAAATATTATCATTGAAGGTGCCTTTAATGAAAATTTTTTTATATGAAGTTTTACTTTTTTTTGGTATTTATAGCCTTATAACAATTATATTCAACAATTTGATTGAGCTTGAGGCCGTTATTAATGAACATTTTTGTGGAAAAACGTCAGTAATTTACATGTTGGTAGAAGTTATAGTTGGTTGTTGTTGTTGTTGTAGCGGCTACAACAACCCCGCCCAGGACGGTTGGTATCTCAGTCGTTGTCGTCAAGTTCCACTAACGGCAACCCTAGGAAGCGTGCAGCTTCTGTGGGGTTTGTCCACAGGGACAAGGCCGTTAGGGTTGTCGGGTTTTCCGGGCATGCGAAGAGATGTTTCGAGTCATGTGGGGTCTCTCCGCATGCCGGACACTCATTCGGCACATCCTCATTCAACCTACTCAAGTAGGAGTTCAACCTGCTGCAGTAGCCGGAGCGAAGTTGTGC
>NW_016238486.1:0-506 GCF_001687245.7 Rhagoletis zephyria | reverse complement strand
CGCTTTCGGGTCCAGCGGTTGCTTAATGAACCTCTGGACTTCGTCCGTCAGTTCATATAGATGCCTCCTGACGTGCCTAGGCGAGGGCTCCTCTGCAAGCAGCTGTCTGCTTGGGTGGCCACTTCTGTGGCTCCCGATCAGGAACTGCTTGCAGACCATTATATTGTGCTCCTTTACAGGGAGAATTTGCGCCTTGCCGTGTAGGTGGTGTTCAGGCGACATCAGGAGGCATCCTGTCGCTGTCCTGAGTGCGGTGTTCTGTACAGTCTGTAGCTTCGTGCACTGCGTCCTACTAGTCCCTGGCGACCACACTGGCGCTGCGTAGTTCAAAACCGGCCGGCCTTATTGCCTTGTATGTTGCCAGCAACATTTCTTTGCCTTTGCCCCAAGTACTGCCGGCTAGCGACTTGAGGACCTTGTTGCGGCTCTGTACTTTATTGACAATAGCTGTTGAGTGCGCAGAGAAAGAGAGCAGGCTGTCGAATGTTACTCCGCGTATTTTGGGG
>NW_016238484.1:0-1090 GCF_001687245.7 Rhagoletis zephyria | reverse complement strand
AATGTTGAATACCCATCAACACCACAGCACGCGATTTATGTGGATAAACTTGTAAGTATGTACTATGTATGTATGTGTGTGTTGTCACCGCTCTAAGAGCGGCGCTCTGCATGCTCAGATGTGAACAGTCAAATACGTGCGTAATAAATTTTGTATGAAAATATTATTTTTAAATACGAACATTTTTAAACGATAATCAAATATAAAGTATTCAAATTTACTATGCATTATTTCCCTCAGTGTAATAAGAATATTGACTTGCTAGTATCGGGACTATTTTTTGCACGTTTATACGCCAACATTTCTTCAACGGCTCGGTGCCAGTAAGTCATTCGCAATCCTATGCTGCAAATGCCGCATTATACTAAANGTAAAAAACAAAATTTATTAAAAATTTAATAGAATGCAATCTGCTAAAGAGCAGAAAAACGAAAAAATATCAAAAAATCGAATAATTAGAATTTTTTTTAATAAAAAACTTATTGTCGCAGATCTGTCTAAAATGGAACTAGTTTAGAATAGAAAAATAATCTAATAATCGAGTTTTAAAATTTTTTCTCATAGAAAAACTTACTGTCCCAGAACTGTCCAAAATGGAACCAGTTCGAAAGTTCTGCAGAGGGGGGGGGGCAATTTCCACTTCGTAGGACATCGCTATGTAAAAAGAGACAGTTGAAAGCATTGCGTTGGGATAGATCGTGAACCAGTACCGCCTCTTAAAGAGCTAGTTCTGCGCTAGTCCTGAACTAGCGCGATTTACTGCAGGGCATACAACACAAACACACACACACACACAAAATTAAATGAATAGAAATCGACTTCAAAACATGCTGGTAAGTAAAAAGAGAGAACGGTAAACTACAGGCGCTCTCACCCCCAACTCCAATAAGAGCTGCCAAAACAATGCGTCTGATAAGCAGTCAAAATTTGAATTTCTGCAGCGTTGCTCATTAAAAAAAAAGTGCATTGAATTCTCATAGAAATTTAGTATAACTTCTCCTAATAAGATTTTAACAGTTGGCAGCTCCAAGAGCCACCCCTTTGAAAGTACACTCACATTCACTTATAAACATATCTACGTTATTTATGT
>NW_016238483.1:0-1090 GCF_001687245.7 Rhagoletis zephyria | reverse complement strand
TGCTGAGTTACTGTGCAAAGTTAATACCCGCAGGCAACAAAACCATTTATTAAATGCATCTTTTGTTGTTATTTTCCTTTTAACTACATAAAACAATTTTCCAACGTTTGTGGGTATACATACATATATGCATATTTTGTTGGTAATGCGAGACAACACTACATGGTTGCAGGCATATACATATGTATGTATGTACATATATGTATATCCATACATAGTATGTATTCTCATGTTTATATAAATATGTATATATGTATATGCGTAAAAACAGAATCCTTCGATAACAGCAACGATTTTTGAAGATATACATATGTGCCGTTGCATGTACATTACGGTGCACTACAAACAAAAATTTGCGCTTGTTAATCGTAAATATAAAATTTTATTTTTTCATCGGAAATATAAAGATTATTATATTTTAAGACTTCCGCCTACATATTTCTGAAAAATATTTAGAATTACGTAAGCTAGATCGATTTGAAAATACCTCCGTTATTTTGATTCCGTTGAATTTTTAAACCTTTTTATGCAGACCTTATAACCTGAAATTATTCTATCACCTGAAGTAGTTTATTAGAAAAAAAATTTTTAAAACTAATTTTATTTGTAAACAAACTCTATTTTCGGAGGTATTTTCAAATAGATCCAACTCACGTAAATCTCAATATTTTTACGAAATATTTTGGCGGAAGTCTTAGAATATAATAAATTTTATATTTCCGAAAAACGCTAAAATATTTTTTTGTACGGAGAGCGATGCATCCTAATTTTTATACGTGCTTTCATGAGTTACTGCCTCTCACATTTTCTGCTAATCTCTTCGTTTCAATTTGTAAAATACTTAAAAAAATACACACATATACACATATACATATTGATGTATACGCTCGTGTAAACAAATGTGCACGCATACATACATACATTGTAAATGCAATTTCTTTCGCATTACGCTCAATTTGTGGTGATTTAAAAGAACTAAGTACACTTAACAAATTCAATGTGAAAATCAATGGTTCGGAGAACATCGAACTTAAGAAAAAACCAAGCCTTTGTGAATTGGTACTTAGTTTTCATTTGAGTTTGTTTTTAT
>NW_016238482.1:355-1090 GCF_001687245.7 Rhagoletis zephyria | reverse complement strand
AACAAAATGGTAGAAAAATTATGAAATTTCGTCTGTAATCATTTCGATCTTTCCTCGACCTCATTTGTAATGAAATAAATATGGTACCAGCGTGCTGGTAAGTTATATGCTTCTAACCTGATGGTACCATCATTTGATGGAGCCAGCAAGCTGGTGTCGTATATTTCCTCTTTTATACAAAAAGGTTTTTGGTTGGATAAAATATTTGCTTTTTTTCCAGAGTTCGTTGTTTTTCTATACCATTACCTATTGAAAATGTTTGCTGTATACTTATGTATGTATATGTAAGTAAAAAATTTTAGCTAGCATTTTTAGCCACAGTGACTTTTTTAGCCCTTTTTGTAAAGGAATTTGGCTACCACTAAAAATGATTCGCGGCAACACTGTTTGGAACGAATTTCCGTCATCCCTTGTCAAGTTTGGTTTGCAGACAAACCAGTTTCGNTTTTTTTTAAATTTTTTGTGCAATTTATTGTTACAAATTACCATTAATTAGGTACAAACAAACAAAGATATCTTAGAAATCTTTTTCAAAGCAACAATAAATGTGAAAAATAAATAACTATATGGGTTGGCTTTCCAATAGGGGTGGTTGCTAAAGAGATGGAGATCGATGGGGGAGTGGACGTGGCACCTTTTCCGACCTTTTTGGAGAGGGCATGAACCGCCATTGACAAAATTGTTTTTCCGACCACCTTGGGCCCTTATGGTTCCCTAGGGACCCCTTAGACAAAT
>NW_016238482.1:0-227 GCF_001687245.7 Rhagoletis zephyria | reverse complement strand
GGAGAATTCCACTTAGTAAGGGTTATAATCCCTAAGCACGGCCGAAGGCCGCCTACGCAGAAAGAAGTTAAGTGCAAAAATACTTTGGACACCGAGCCGGAATTATATCCACAAGAAATGTTTTGACGGAGAGAGGGGTTCCTCCTCTCTTCTTCTACGTAGTAGGGGTTATAATCCGTAACCGAATTCTACGCAAAAATACTGTTGACGCAAGTGAAAATTGTGAT
>NW_016238481.1:0-1090 GCF_001687245.7 Rhagoletis zephyria | reverse complement strand
CCGTTATTTTCTTCATGGTCCAATTATCGGATCTACACTCAATTAGTAGAATTAGTAGGATACTACCTCTGAGGAACCACCTTTCCTTTAAAAAAGAGTTATAGAAAACGGATAACGTAGTCCAAAGTTATGCAGTAACATACATAAAAAAATATTCCGACGAATTGATAAAATATACAGATTAATATTTAATAAAGTGTTACGGACATATTTTGTTTAATACAAACCTGTGCTTGGGAGTTTATTGATAAGAAAAATTAATTTCTGATATCTATTTTTTATTTAAAGAACCGCGGGATTGCACTACAAAGCAAATTACATATTTTTACTATTGTAACGGGAGAAGTTACTGTATGTGTTTTTTTATATGTACAGTGTCGAACAAGAGTTTCGGCACAGTAAATTTTCGTATTACATATATGCAAAGTTTTTAATTTATTTCCGATAATTTTTTATATAAACATAGTTCATACTACATCAAAAGACATAAAAATCAAATGTGTAAACTTTGTGCAAAACTCAGGAAAATTCAATAAATCTGCATACTAATTTGCAATTTTATATTCAGATTTTCAAGCAACTTTAAAGTTGCACTTTGATAAACTAAAATTGAATGGATTATTAAACTGCATACTTGGAATTTTTCTAAAAAATACTTTGCCTATACTGCGAAAAAATCACTGTGCCAATACTTTTGTTCGTTACTGTAAGTAAATAAAACTTTAACTTTAAAAACTCAAAAAAATAAATAAAATTTTACAATATTTCAAAATTATTTTTCGAATCATAAATTTTTGTATCGTTAACAATGTATTTATATTTTTTATTTTTTTGGTTTTACATCCTTTATGCTTTCAACACGAGGTATCTTTTTTCTCCTTTCTATTGTCATAGCCATAACCCCCTCTATTTTTATCAATCATGCCATCAATTTTATAATTTTTTTTTTCGGCATTTTTCCTAGTTACAAGTAGAGCTTTATAAAACTATTATAACACCAAATGTTCATCAAGCTTAAGATTTTGTGTTATCCGGGCAGGTTTATTAATTTAACCAGAGAATATATTTTCTTTATTAAGTTTACCCAGTT
>NW_016238480.1:0-1090 GCF_001687245.7 Rhagoletis zephyria | reverse complement strand
ACTTTTATTGTTTTGCTTTATTTTTGCCTGAAAATTTTGATCACCAGAAACGTGGCTTTCTATTATAACATTGTTCCTTCGAATTTTCCAGAATGTCATTTTTTTTTTTTTAATTTTGCTGTGATAGTAACATTAGTTGGTTTGCTTGCCTAAGTGCATTGCAGTTAAGAAGCGTAAGAAGTTATTGTTTACTAAAAGCAATTTTTTTGTGTTTTTAAGTGAATTAATCATTGCGCAATGATAAGTAAGGCAAAATTTTTTCCGGAATGTCACCCAGTTTTTACGCAAAAAAAACACTAAAAATAATGACCCGTAGATATAGTCAAAATAAAGTCGACTCTAAAGTTAAAAACAGCTTTTCACATAATTTTTAATGGGATATCTGTCAAAAAACGTGCCTTTAACTTTAGAGTCCACTTTATTTTGACAATAACTACAGGCCAATATAATTAACAGAGTTTCAATGATTTCCTTGATTTTATATTTTGGTGAAATAAGACTCTTAAAAAATGTAAAATATTTCCACAATGTCACTTTTAGGTGCAAAAGGATTTTTCATTTAAATAGCTCATTTCCCCAAAAGTGTTCAAATGGTATCATATATGGGAAATTGTTGCCGAAGAAAGATTAAACACCTGCCACCAAAGAAAAACATCACGTTAACGGCATCAAGAAGGTGGAAAAAGCTTTAAAAATAACTTTGCTGATAAATAAGTTTCCAGTGATATGCAAATGTTTAAAAAGCACGCATTTAAGTTAAAAATCAGAACAATGCTTTTCGGTAAGTAAAATTTTTCTACCAGTTTCTAAACTTATTTATTCCTTTAGCTGAAATACTTTTAAAAAGTGANTGAAGAGCCTGAAAGCAGTTTATCAACCTAAAAAAAAAAAAAAAATAATAAAAAATACCTGCCATGTACACTTTGTTTGGAAATGACCCATGTACTTATGTAATTTAATTCATTTTGAAGAAGTTTGTATAAATTACCGAAAAGTCTCAAATTTAATTATAGCGTAATATTTACCCCGCTATTGTCTAGCAGTCACAAAACTTAGCTCATCACTGTTGTGATTTCTAGTGCGCCGCGAA
>NW_016238479.1:0-1090 GCF_001687245.7 Rhagoletis zephyria | reverse complement strand
GCCAAAATGTAGACAAATGCGTGCATGAAATAAGCTGTGAGCAAAGATCCTTGTTATTGTCATCTAAACTGTTAAATTGAAACTGCATGAAATAAGCTGTGAGCCACTGTATATTTGTTAACATAGCAGGTTATATATTGCATTTGGCTTTTTGCTCGTCGCCAACAATTTGTTGCGCTTTAGTGGCATTTTCTTTCTTATTTAAGAGTCTGCATTCTGTATTCTGCACTCGGTCTTCGGGGTTTNTTGCGCTTTAGTGGCATTTTCTTTCTTATTTAAGAGTCTGCATTCTGTATTCTGCACTCAGTCTTCGGGGTTTTGCTTCACTCGCTGACATTCGTCGCTATACATACATATGTACATATATATGTACCTATCTCCGCTGCTACGTCTTGTCAATGGTAATACTTTTATACCGCCTGGGAACATAAACAAATATTTATTGTAAACGCGCTGTGCAAGTAAAAGTATACACAAAGTAAAAGAGAAAGAAAATGGAAAAGGAAATGAACAAAAAAGATAACTTATAGAATTATCGGCACATAACGCTCTGGCGCCGACAGTGGCAGCGACTGCAGCTGCGGGTGCTATTGCATTTGCGATGGGTGCAGTGGACGGGTTCACCTGTAAGCGAAATTTATTACTATGCCGAAGTATTCGCGCGAAAGTCGCCAGGGTGCTCAGATAAGAAAATAAACAACTGAATTCAGTTCTTATGGAAATTGTCTCATTCTCTCGAATACTTTATTTGCATTGCAGCACGTTCCATCGCTGTTTTTATCTCGGCGCAAGACTATTTTTAAAATTTTGATTTTATGTGAGATTTTCAAAGTACGACTATCTTATTGTAAGAGCACCCGCTCATGCCTGCTTGGCATGAAGTCAGCAGCAAACCACTCACCCACCCCCCCAACAGTCAATTGAAAGCGTGTGCGCTTTCAAAGCTCTTTCGAACTTGTGTAAACAAAAACAAAACAACAACACTGACAGCTGATAAACAAGACTTTCTTAGAGCAACAACAACAGCCAATTCTAGCAGATGCAATATACGAGTATGTATGTAGCAGCAAAAGTATTGAAGTGAAGAATT
>NW_016238478.1:0-1090 GCF_001687245.7 Rhagoletis zephyria | reverse complement strand
TAAATAAAACAGAAAAACATTTAATGTTTTATTTAACATACGGCCTATAACTCAAAAATAATTATTNCAAAGCTAATAGTGTAAGTCGTTTTAATGCACTTGTGCATATGTATGATTTTGTTGGTTTATATTGTGATGTAAAAATATTGTTTTCCTTTTTTAGTCCTGAAGATGCCTTCAGACTGAAGGCGAAATATCGACCAAAATAAAAATAAAAAGTAAATAAAACAGAAAAACATTTAATGTTTTATTTAACATACGGCCTATAACTCAAAAATAATTATTAAATTTTTTATTTGAGTTTTACTTCAATATTTTCGTAACTCAAAAAACTAAAAACTCGAGAAAGCCAGTTTTTAAGTTTAGAATTTACATATACTCCCAAGGGAAAAATTAATACATATTCAGCTTTATCATTTGTTTCCGTGAGTTTACTATGCGCGGATGAACATTTTTTGGGTGATTTTTTTTTCGGGCGAAACTCAGGATAAGGCTGATTTTGTTCTAGTGAGCTACCGGTAATCGTTATAGCTATGAAATTTTTACACATCATAAGAAAGAGCTAATGTTCATTCTTGCAAACTTAACCCGATTTTTGCTTTTTTGGGATTATGACACTTTTATAGTAAATGAGCGATGCACATTTATGTACATATTGTCGTTTAAAGTACAAAACCGCATATCAAAATAATGGAAAACCGCGTGTGTGAATTGTGTAAATTATTTTCTAGAGAGTAAAAACACTCATATTTCAAAATGGTTCTCCCTTTTATAAAGCAATCGCATACCTGGCTAGTATATTTCAGGACGAATGCATAAGGATTGAGCCAAGAGCTTGTATGAGCAAATCAAATTTTTGGCAGCTAATGCCAGTTACGCGGTTTTTCACTTCTCGTAACTTCCTACTGGGTTGATCATGCGGAGCAGTTCTCTTGTTCTCACCAACACAGGCACAGTTTAACTTTTTCCGACCACTGCCGCACAAATTTGGTGTTTTTTTGGGAAAATTGCCTTATTTTCAGTGTTTTGGTGCTTTTTACATTACAACGCTTTTATCAACTTGCAATGTTGTGTCCCAGAAACTTTCAAT
>NW_016238477.1:0-1090 GCF_001687245.7 Rhagoletis zephyria | reverse complement strand
TTCTACACCGTCCATGGCTAGCGGGGAAATGGGCGTCGAGAAGTGGCTTAAGCAACTCCTCTCCGCACATTGCCCAGTCACCCGACTCATCTTTGAGGTAACCGAGGGGAACAGGATTTCTGGAGAGGGTACGCTTGAGTCGAGATGTTTTCTGGCAGCCTTCCACTTTTTCGCAGAATTCCCTCCATGATGAACGCTTGGCTCATAGATCCCCAAGCCGATCTTGTAGAGCTCAAAATCATTTTTTATGTTGTTCTTTTTCATTTTGTTAAAGAGGCGTCGAGCAGACGGTGGAGCTCCGACAGCTCCAACGTCCACCAGCTCAGTTTAACCATACCTGAAGGGCTACTTAATGGGCACGACTTTTCAATGGCAGTATTACATGCTGTAGTGAATTTTTCCACCAGGTCATCAGTTGAGCCGTAAACAGGATTACAGTTATCGCGTTGGGTTTCTGGGAGCGACTGCTGCAGTTTCCTACAGTAGAGGACCCAGTTTGTCCTCTTAATATATCTAAGAGGAACACTTTTGGGACGCTCACCCTCCAGTGTGAGGTTCCAGTACCGAGAACCTCCGGTCAAATAAACGGGATAACAGAGAAGAAGAGGCCAGGGTGAGGTCAAGAACCTCGTGCCTTACCGCAGTGACATTGTGGGTTCGTTACCTCTATTTCAAATAACTAAGACCTGAAGACTGGTGCGCTGAAAAGCGCTTGTCAATAAACTCACTGAAAGTCACCATTGTCACATTTACCAAAAGTAGGAAAGTCAACTTGACTAGACGCACCTTGGCGAGTTCTCAGAAAAGCCGAACTATCTAAGAGTAACTCTGAACAAAAGACTCAATTGGAACAAACATCTCTAGAATGTTACCAACAAGGCTACAAGGGCGTTTTATGCCTGCCAGAGACTTCATGGTAAGATTTACGGAATATCACCCAAAACTGGCGTACTCGTCTTTCAATACATTGGTAAAACCGTTGTGACATATTCGGCACCGGCCTGGTGACCAAAAGCTAACCAACTCAACGTGAGTGCCTAATTGAGCAAGCTGCACCGACTGGTCCACGTGGTCATCACAGGATCTATGC
>NW_016238476.1:0-1090 GCF_001687245.7 Rhagoletis zephyria | reverse complement strand
TTTAATTATTTTTAATAATAATAATAGATTGGCGCTTACACATATGTTATAGCTTGGCCGAGCTTCACCTCCGATTTGTGGCGTGCGCCTTGATGTTGTCACACAAGGAGGAAGGAGCTACAGTTTTACGCCGACTCCCCAACGGCGATTGTATTTTTATGAGAAGCTGTTTTTCATGGCAAAAATACACTCGGAGGTTTGCCATTGCCTGCCGAGGGNTCATGGCAAAAATACACTCGGAGGTTTGCCATTGCCTGCCGAGGGGCGACCGCTGTTAAAAAAAAAAACCTTTTTTTCTATATATTTTTTTGCGATGTTGCTTTGAGCAGGGATTGAGCCCAGGCCCTGCGGAGTGTGAGCTTTAATTTATCTACTGTAATTAGGGTAACACTATAGGGTGCTAAGAACTGAGTGCTGGTAGGTAAGTATTTGAATGTGTTCAAAGAGCTTTTTTATTTATATCGTCGAGCTTAACTCTAGAGTCGTTGGCATAGTTTTTGGTAGACTATTTTGTCGCATAAAAATCCAAATAATCCTATAATCAGGGAAGTGTAAATAACTAACATTTTTATTAAAAGTCTGCATTGTGCTCATCATTTACACAAGCATACACATATTTCATTAACCGCACTTTGACGGACCACCAGCTGGTTGGTTACACATTGGTGCTTTTAAATGCATTTCATATCGAAGTCAAAAACTATTGCTCGTAAAAGTTTAAAATATGTTATAAACATATGTATATAAGCATGTATCTATGTAGGCACAAAATACTAAAACTTATAAGCACACATCTACATATATCTATTTATTTATAACTTTGATATTGGCCTACTCCTTGATTAAGCTATTTAGCGGCATTGTTTATGATTTGTGTTCAAGCGGCTAGCGCCTAATAGTATTTTAGTTAACAATTTATTTCATTGCTTGCAAAAATTATAATCAAACGTAAATTCTTCAATTTTATTTATTAGGTCTCCTTTAAAGTGCGAACAAGGCTGCGGTCTTTGGTTTTAGGCTATAAACACATCGTAATTACATAAAATGGGAATCTCAAAATACGGGTATACAAGAGTCAAACAAAAAATAG
>NW_016238475.1:0-1090 GCF_001687245.7 Rhagoletis zephyria | reverse complement strand
ATGCAAATCCATTCAGTCGTTCCCGCATATTAAATAAATGAAACTTTTTCAGCAGGTGGCAACTTTCAAAAAATTAGCCTATTAACCAATCTGGCCCATAAGCTATCTTNATTTGCATGCAAATCCGTTCAGTCGTTCCCGCATATTAAATAAATAAAAACTTTTTAACAGGTGGCAACTCTTAAAAGAATAGCATATTAACCAATCTGGCCCATAAGCTATCCGCGTCCAAAATTTCATGCAAATCCGTGCAGTCGTTTCCGCGTGATGATTTCCCAAACATCCAAACATACAAACTTTCACATTTATAATATTTATTAGATTAGATTATTTGTTTTTAAGAATGTTTAATTAAAATACAGTTCATTCTCTAACAAAACCCATATAAACCAATGTTTTAAACTTTTTAAGAGACCGCAAAAAGTGCAACAAACTTTCCCTTAAATTTCAAACTTTTTTCTCAGAAGCTCTAGAATTTTTTCGAGTACACAGTTTTATAGCGCATTCAATTTTGTCCAATAATGTGGAAGTTTCAAGTCGCTAAAGATTACCGTTGATTTTTTAGAATTTTTTTTTGTCTCATTTGCTTCCATATAACGACTAAACACAATTTATTTTTATATGGCAGAAACCCGCAACATCCTCGGCGAAAAAAATTCTAAAAAATCAACGGTAATTTTTAGCCACTTGAAACTTGCACATTATTAGACTAAAAGTGAATGGGCTATAAAACTGTGTATTCAAAAAAATTCTACCTCTTCTGAGAAAAAAGTTTGAAATTTGGGTGAAAATTTGTTGCACTTTTTTGCGGTCTTTTAAAAAGTTTTAAACTTGAGTTTATGTGAGTTTTGTGAGAGAATGAACTTTATTTTAATTGAAAATTCTTACAAATAAATAAATAAACATGAGTGGCNTATTTTAATTGAAAATTCTTACAAATAAATAAATAAACATGAGTGGCAAACAATATCACTTTGAAATGGGGGTGCTATTGTATTGGCCAATACTGTATGTACAAACAAACATGTAAATACATCATACATATCCCTGTAGTTCTGTTGGAGTTTTGCTGGTGACTGGTGCTGGTGAT
>NW_016238474.1:0-1090 GCF_001687245.7 Rhagoletis zephyria | reverse complement strand
GCGGAAACTTTGATTACTAATTAGATACTATTAAATTGGATTACAAAAAAAACAAAATCTGGGTTAAGTTTCTAAATTGAATCTTCTATAATCGTTATCCGGAATCCGGCCGGATATTAGCCAGTATCCGGCGGGATAACCGGATAACCGAAAAACGGCCGGATAGGCCGGATTCCGGATATCTACCGGATACCCGGCACATCCCTACTATATACATATACATAGTATGTATGTACATACATATGTAGGCATAACGCCTTAAGCAATTGGTAATGCTAGTAAGTAATAATAAAAAAAAAAACAAAAAAAGAATAAATTTACTTAAAATTAAATCAAATAAACATGAAAACTAAGATAAATTAAATGCAATTAAACTGAACCAACTCAAATTAAATTGAATTAAACTACAACAAAATAAAACTAGCTACAATTTAGGAAAAATTTCAAATAAAACAAGTTAACATAAATAAATACACACCAGAAAAAAAAATTTAAGTGGAAGATTTTGCATAAATAAAATAACCTAAAGTAAAACCTTATTAAAAGGTCCACTATAATAAATTTAAATGAAATACTAAAATTATAATAAAGAAATGGCCACAATCATATTACAATAAAATTATAAATAATTAAATAAGATCGAGATGATATAAAACGGAAACGAAACGCTATATAAACAAAAGGAAACGCGAGGATAGAAGATAAAAAGAAAACATTTTAAATACCTAAAACCAAATTAAACCCATAACTTAGAAACTAACTAGGCTTAGTTTACTTACCGGACTTACTTAATTTAACCTTTGGCTTATATACTTACCTATACTTACTTATATAAATTTAACTCAGCTTAAATACCCCACATATACTTACCTTAATTATAATTAATTAAATTAAATATATCAAAGACGACTTACCTACCTGATTTTCCTACCGGATTTACTTACCTGACTTACCCTTTCATAGCCTGTAAACTTACCCTTCAACGCAACCTTAACCCCTAAAATTGAACCGTAGGAATAAGTTTAGACTATACTAGTGATAAGACTAAGGGCCGGTTGTTCAATGTCTGGTTATCACTACCACTACACTA
>NW_016238473.1:0-1090 GCF_001687245.7 Rhagoletis zephyria | reverse complement strand
GCATTATTAGGTGGTAGAATGTGGTGAAACATTTCAAAATATTTGTAGGTATGTGCATATGTATGTAAGTGTTGCTTTGCTTAGCGCCTGGCACATTAAAACCAATTGAGCTCATAAGTCGATATTTAATGGGAATATCATCGAACGTATGAATGTCAATTTCACTCATCATTATTTATCAGAGGGATTGAAACCGCAAACTCCCAGAGCATCTTCCTTTTGAAACATATATATATTTATATACATATATAAGTGTAAATCTGTCTAATAACGTTTGTTAGCTAGGAATTTTCCACATTTTACTTTCACTTGAGTTCGTTTACTTCGGCATTTGCGTTTGGTTTTGTACAACATTTTTCCCATAGCCACTTTTACATTTCCTCGTTTTTGCTGATTAATTTGACCCAATTTTATTTTCACCTTTGCTTATGATTTATATGTAAACCTCAATAAATAGATGCCACCTGCGGTGCGATGAAGCAGTGACAAAGAAAAATTAAAATTTTTTTAAATGAAAACAAAAATTTAAGCTCTTATCAACTAAGAGTAGTTTTTTGAAGTACATAGGTTTTAAAATTCAACTGCCCTTTAAACACAAATTTTTGTACTAAAAAATGTGCATGAAGGGCAGATAAATTTTAAACCACACTTTAGGAAACGGCACTAAATCAATTAAAAATTAAAAATCGAATAATCCAAAAGTTGTGTTCCCAAGAGCCGTTTCACCTCAAGGAAGAATAGGCACTCGACACCGTCAGGGAGAAGGATCAATCAATGAAAACTCGACAACAAAGTTGGAGTTGAGTTTATCCGAAACATTTAGGTATATCGTTCAGCCACCGCCTTTCTGACTACTGCAGTATGATTCCTAGTAATGATATAAACTCGCATGATACGAAAAAAGGTAGTTTCAATAAACAACCTTTTGATTAAAAGGCAAATTATTTGACAAGTACTCAATTGTCAAAAATTCGAAGCGGCGTTGCGCAATTTAAGTTTTTTGGTGAAAGGGATTTTATATCATTAATTTGAGATAATAAACAAAATAGTTGTATTAACATTTACCCTTGAAAAATAATTAATATCTTAT
>NW_016238472.1:0-1090 GCF_001687245.7 Rhagoletis zephyria | reverse complement strand
CTTCATCAACTTCTTGAGCCTTGCAGAGGAGGAGGAAGACTTTCTTCGAGCTGAAGATTTGATCACGGTCTTCCTCAGCGAGAGCATCTTCGAGCGTCGATCGACCGAGATGACTCGTTTCGATTTGCCGAGCATCTGCTTTGACTGCTGCAGCTGCAGTTGCTGCTCCTTTCGATTGGCCGCGTACACCGCGTAGATGTCCACCGAGGGCCGGGACTTGATCTCCTTCTTCGCCATCATCATCTTCTTCTTTACCATCATCTCCTTCATGGAAATCTTCTGCCTCATCTTTCTCTCCTTCTCATCCTCGGCATCCGAGTCATCGCTGTCACTGTCCGAGGGAACATGTTTCAGCCGCCGCAGGGCGAGCATCTGCTGGGCCGTCTCCCGATCCCTGGCTGCCCGCCACTTCCGCTCCTGCTCCTCGAAGCGCCACCGCCGCCGCTGGAGGTAGTAGTAGAAGAGGCAGCCGCCAATGCTCATCAGCACCAGAAGGAGGTAGGTGATCCCCGAGATGATCACATTGGCGGTGAAGAAGGGGTCGAGGGCGAAGGGTTTCGCTAGGAGGAGAAGAAGAAACAGAAAATCATCAAAACAAACCCTCCAAAATCACAGAGCGTTCTAAAACTCACACTTCAACTTACCATCCGCCGAAGTGTTCTCCAGTGGGAGGCTGAGCGGAAACGTCCGCCAGGCCCTCTTCCTCGTGACGCTGATCAACGGCGTGGCCGCGTAGCTGCTGCTGCTGCTCAGCAGTCTTCGATCGAAGAAGTACAGGGAACCATCAACGTTAAAGAGGTACACCATCTTCGAGCCGACATAGCCGGCGGCCAGTCGGTTCAGCACCGAACTCGAACTTCCGTAGCAGCTCGAAGTTTCGCTCGCCTTCCTTAAAACGATCGTCCGCCCGCTGTCAGTCACGCAGAGCTTCCCGTAGCTGGTGACGGTGTTGCAGGCATCAGCGGTGATAATATCACCACCACCGCCGTGGAACTTCATCTGCGCAATCGGATTCCCTCCGCCCTCCTCCTCGCTGGCGCTCCGGTAGAGTACGTAGTATGTGAGCGGACCCCCATCAGCAGCACCGGAA
>NW_016238469.1:0-1090 GCF_001687245.7 Rhagoletis zephyria | reverse complement strand
CATATGTATATTTATTTCACTAACATCATTTCCTACCTCCTAATATTGCGCAATACAATCTGCATCCTTCTTTTCTCATTTTATATTCGCTTTGCTGTAATTGAATTCTTGGCAGTGCGTGAAGCTCTATTTCGTCCCAAGCTTTACATTTTCTTTTGGTCGCAAAAACTTTGCTTACTTATTCTGAGTTTCTTGCTTTTCTGTTATTCGTCCTAACACTTTGCATAAACAACGCTTCCTAGCTTAGCGCTTACGCTCCTTTACGTGCGTTTTTGAAGTTTTTTGGACTTTTATGCTCCAAAGTGATTTGGCAAAATTTTCTTTCACTTCAAGTTGATTGAACTGGAATTTTAAGCTCATTTACCTTCGGAAATTTAAAAGAAGCCCAAATTGAATTATGTATGTACATATAAATAACATTGAATACCGATCACTTCCGCACTCATTATTGTTATGAATGCCATTACCGATATAACTATATGTATGTAAGTAGATATTATTATCGGTATATTTATCGATATTAATATGTATGCCTGTATCTATTGTTATCGATAAAGTTATAAATAGGCTCACCAATGTCGATAATTTCATTATAGATTTTGTAAATAGATTTATCGGCATCGTCATTGCTATATTGATTTCGATGCGGGTGTGGGACTTATATCGATAATTATCGATTTAAGTTATTTATGTATATAAATCGTTATGGATCAATAGTTTACAATAATTTTATCGCAGGTTTTTTGATAAATTTATCAACGTATTTTTCCCTATATTTATCGGAATTATCGACATACATACATATGTAAATCGTTATGAATACAATTATCGATATATTAGATACTCAATATTTTTTATCTATATCNCACGAGAAATGCAATGGGGGACCAATAAAAATTCGTTAGTATTAAAAAATGGTTAAATAAACATTTACCGATCGAAAAATACTTTCGAGAATGCTATACCATTTCTAAGAAAAGTGTTTTTTTCCCCATATAAAATACATAGAAAACTTTGAGCACATTAAGCGAACTCTAAATATTTTTTGATTTCAAAATAAAAAATAGGTATACTTTTTTCGATATAGAAC
>NW_016238468.1:0-1091 GCF_001687245.7 Rhagoletis zephyria | reverse complement strand
CTCTTAAAGGTTATAGACCCATCATTTAGATGCCAGAAGTTATGTTGCTTATTGCTTAGATTGGTACCCCTGCACGATTGAAAGCTGTCCCACCACACTCTGGCCCTGGCATTAAAATCCCCAAGAAGGAGGACGTTTTCAAAGCCCTCCAGAAAGGAGAGTACTCTCTCAATCTCAGCATTGAACGGGTTGGTAGAGATACTTGGCGGAAAATAGGTGGCACAAATTGTCAGATTGGGTTTAAGGTTACGAGTTCGAACTATAAGAACGTCGTATTCGGTCCAAAAGGATATTTTTTGGAATTTGATNTTTTTTCCAGAAAGTTAAAGTTTATCAAGTTTCTGTGTTGTGGTTCATTGGATGTGAAAACTTCACTGAAGCAGGCAATGTCAATGAGGTTGTGGTTGAGATAGTATTCTATGGAGTTTATGTTTGACTTAAGAGATTGGCAATTGTATTGCAGTATCTTCATGATGCGTTTAAGGTACTCTCGCTTGTTGCCTTGTGTCTTCGGCAATAGCACTTTGATCAAATTTTTTCTTANCAGGAAAATTGCGTGTGTCCTAGCCGGCCACAATTTAGGCACTGTCTTAACGGTGGAATGTAGAAGTCCACTTTTAGCTTGGTGTGCTCAAAAATGATATGTTTGGGGATTTCTTTGCCCTGAAAACCAATTTTAATAGTGGTGGTTGGAACTAGAGTGTTGGACTCTGCAATCCTTCTGGAGAAACGCATTACTGAGCTAATTGGGATTTCTGACCTAGCATTTGTTTTGATCTCGTCTACACTATAGTTAACAGGTACGCCTCAGATAACTCCTTGAGTTTCAATCGCCGTCCTTGGTAAAAAGGCTCTTAGTCCCTTTTGGCTGAGTTTGTCATTCAGTAGTACGTTGTTTGCAGCGAAGATACTTTTAAAGGTCACTTTGCATGGGGTACGGCCTATCTTCGTGATAAGGTCAATATCCTTCAGTCTGTAGCTTTTTAATTGATCTAACAAATGGTCTACCCATTGTTAATTTTGTTTTCTTTAAGGGCTTCGCAATTACTTGCATCTATTAATAGAAAGATATCCCCAAAAAATTCTTGGGG
>NW_016238467.1:704-797 GCF_001687245.7 Rhagoletis zephyria | reverse complement strand
CATACATACTAAAAACTTTTTAATACATATCTCTGGAAGGATAGAAAATCTCTCGAAGTATTTTAAACTTGTAATGGAGATTTATTTTATAAG
>NW_016238467.1:318-612 GCF_001687245.7 Rhagoletis zephyria | reverse complement strand
AAAGGGAGAGCCGGGTTCGGCCTTATAATCTAAAGCTCTCTTGAGGCATTTGCTACAGTAATGAGAAGTGGTATTTTATCAAGGCCAGGTTACTAAATTTGAGTAGGATATATTAGAACCCGCCGTGGCACCTCCAAGAAGGTTACACGTTCACGCGTCGTATACCTGGAACCATTTTAAGGCAAAACTTAGAGGTATTGATATATTTCGTATGCCTAGCGCGCAGACGAGATTTTATAATTTCATAGTTTTAAACGGCCTAAATACCTTAACTCGCTTAAAAAATAACGAGCT
>NW_016238467.1:0-146 GCF_001687245.7 Rhagoletis zephyria | reverse complement strand
TATAATTTCATAGTTTTAAACGGCCTAAATACCTTAACTCGCTTAAAAAATAACGAGCTATAACGAAATGGACACAGAAATAAAATCTAACATCAAAATTAAATTATTTTTCCTATTTGTATAAAAGCGCGGGTTAAAACCCGCGG
>NW_016238466.1:0-1091 GCF_001687245.7 Rhagoletis zephyria | reverse complement strand
AAAAGAAAAAAACGTTAAGGGATGTGAATCAATTCACTGATGACGCATTTCAACACTGTTCAATATTGATTGTGTTTGTGCTAATGTTTGCTTTAAAAGTCTAGCTAGCTGAGATGTGCTTAATAATGCAAGTACTATTTCTATATAAAGTTTTGTGCAAGTTAAACAGCGCCTTATTTTAAAGTAAAGTTTATTTTGTAAACGTAAGCAGGAAATGACATTTTGAACGTAACAGCCACTGTGAGTTGTTCTAAAAAAAGATTGTATGATATCAGAGTATTTACCTTTGTGATTACTTGCTCAAAAATATTGATTGGAGAAATCATCAGTCAATTCCATGTTGTAAAAAAATTGATGGTCAAGTTCAGACAACCTACGTTTTAGTTAATTTTTTTATAATTATTTGCACATTGAGGGGGTTTACTTTTAAGATAGACCTAAAAAGAAAATGTTTCTAAATGACAATTAACTTAGTTAGAAGCAGTACGTATCGATGAACACATTTAAGAAACTGTATAGCTTTTTTACAATTACCCTTGAATTTGTACGTAATGTATACTGAAGAAAAAAAGAGAAAAAAGAAAAAGAAAACAAATGAAGGTATCGTTCGACATATAAGGCAAGTTTGAGATAATGATCACTTGCTACTTTTTCCAAAAGAACCTTTGTGCCATCATTGTGGAGTGCACATTCGGTTTACTGAAACTTCACTGATTTTGCTACTACCACTCACACATAATCAATGTAATTATCATTTGTACAATGCTAATTTTTTGCCATAATTTAAGTAATTAAAACTAAAAAATATATTTTATAGGGAGTTTAAAATAACAATAAAACTTATAACTAATATATTTTTTATTTTTATTTTAAAAAGTTTAGAAACTAAAAATAAAATTTTAACAAACTAAAAACGCAAATAATGCTTATTCAATAACACTAAAAAATTCCATTATTAACATAACTGACGCAACAGCAATAAAAATTAAAAATATCAAGGAAAGTAGCTCAAGTGATTGAACTGCAACACTTTCTGATAGCTTGTTGCAGCACTACTAAACAAGTCATCATGCTTCTCAATTTGTAATTAC
>NW_016238464.1:557-1091 GCF_001687245.7 Rhagoletis zephyria | reverse complement strand
GACAAGTTAGAGACTTGAAATTTTCCGCATAGTTCCAATCACGATGACACTGCAATTTAAAAAGTAAATGGATTCTCCATATGGTCCAGGGGTCTTGATTCAAAGGCGGTCAAAAAATAGTAAGATTTATGGCTAACAGAGCGTAATTTGCCAAAGAACGTAAAACTACTATAAAATTGTTAAAGCTGCCGGCGCGCNCCGACAAGTTAGAGACTTGAAATTTTCAGCATAGTTCCAATCACGATGACACTGCAATTTAAAAAGTAAATGGATTCTCCATATGGTCCAGGGGTCTTGATTCAAAGGCGGTCAAAAAATAGTAAGATTTATGGCTAACAGAGCGTAATTTGCCAAAGAACGTAAAACTACTATAAAATTGTTAAAGCTGCCGGCGCCCCGCGGCGGTATTGTAACAAAGCTATTCCTAGTCTAGATATGAACCTCGTTGTAGGCATCATATCAATACAATTAAAAGACTCCAGATGTCGCCCCGCCAGAAGAAGTTAAATATTGCGCCTAAATATATGCCATGCT
>NW_016238464.1:0-310 GCF_001687245.7 Rhagoletis zephyria | reverse complement strand
TAAAATTGTTAAAGCTGCCGGCGCCCCGCGGCGGTAGTGTAGCAAAGCTATTCCTAGTCTAGATATGAACCTCGTTGTAGGCATCATATCAATACAATTAAAAGACTCCAGATGTCGCCCCGCCAGAAGAAGTTAAATATTGCGCCTAAATATATGCCATGCTGCAGCGGAAAGGGCGACACGCCATTTCTTTAAATAAAATTAGCTGCTGCTATATGTACATATGTATGTATATACAAAACGTAAGCAAACAACATTTGGTTTGCCAAGTCTTCTGTTCTCTTTCATTGCAAGTTGAATTATTTTAATA
>NW_016238463.1:0-1091 GCF_001687245.7 Rhagoletis zephyria | reverse complement strand
TAACTTTTTTATTCAATTCTTAATTGGATAAATGAGGAAACAAAAAATTGCTGAACAAATATGAAAGATGCCAGATAAAGTGGAGGATAAAATGTAGTCTCCTTCACTTTACTAGACACGATGTAAAACCGGTAACAAACTTTTTAACTGGCCACTGAGAAACTGTTGACGGTGAACATTGCCATGATCAAGAACTTTCTACCTAAGCTCATCGAAAAATCGGACGCAATAGAAATTCTATAAAAGACCTGTAACCACATACAGGTTTGTTATAGATGTCATTCGTGGCGGCAGGTACTTGATCTGCCAATTCCTCAAAATTAATCATTCAATCTAAGCTTATCTAGTCTAATCCAATGTGATATGAAGTAAAAATAGTATAGGATAGTTATGCCTGGCATTGAAAGGTTGAAAGTAGTCTTACGAAAGTAGTCTTACTTGTTAGGTGATATTTACAAAATGTCGCTTAAATAGTTTTGCCTCATATTATTTTTCAGCCGGGATAAAATGTAGTCGTCACTAAAGCGTTGAGCCGGCCAGTAGGATGGCCATTCAAATTGTTGACAGCCGCTTCTTGTATAACAGCTATGGCAATCTCGGCTTTGAGGTTATTGACAAGTTTTTTTGCTGCAAAATGTTTGCTATTCAGAAATACAAATTTCTACAAATAGTTCGTTGGCACTAATATGACTTGCAAGTTTCGGAAACTATTATGTTTTAATTAATTTTCTGTACAATCTTTAAGATATTATATTTCATTACCATAATCATATTTGCATTTGTATTTACCTTTTAGTTTGGTATAAAAGTTAACTAGTTAAAAAAGATTTTTAAGAAAAAAAATAATTTTAAAAACATTTCCATGCTTTGCTTCATAAAGTAACTCTAACTGAAATATCTCTAAATTGCAAAACTTGAATTTCTCAAGCGTTTTCTTTTCAATACAAATGTTCATAAGGACGTATGTATGTATGTATAAAGGCAATCAAAATTCAATGGAATATTTTCGCATTTTGATATTGGCAGACGATTTTAGCCACTTGATGAAGTTTGACTTTAGTATTAAACATCAAAGTTGAAATACAATTTAT
>NW_016238462.1:0-1091 GCF_001687245.7 Rhagoletis zephyria | reverse complement strand
TCCGAAATGCGTACAAAGTCGTAAATTGCCAAATGAGAATTTGTTCTCATAGTCTTTGGATATCAAAAGCAAACTAAAAACAAAAACCTGGGACACAATTGTGTCAAGTTCTTAGAAATCACAGTCATAGTACAATTTTGCATGTTCGCAAGTATACAGTAGTGGCCAGCTAGAGGTTGCCAATGTGGTATATAAATAAGCAAAAATTAATAAATTAAATGTTTTGAATTAAATAGTAAAAAATCTCAAAAAAGCATATTTGGGCAGCATGGCGTATGAGTAACACATAAGTACTCAAGGGGCCGTGTAAATAAAAACTAATGGTGATTTCATTTCTTCCTAAAAATGTTGCCCTTGCCCGGTGCAGAATGTGTTTAATGTTACACTCAACCCTGTAAAAGGGCATGTTTTTGCCTTCTTGTCCTTGTCNTCATCTCCCCTGACCAAGCTTTAAAGGGCAGAGAATGTGCTTTTTTTGCCTTATAAGAGTGTGAAATTTTAAGAAACGAGCATAAAATTTTCTCACCCTTTACCTTTAAGTTAGAATCGAACACGAAAAGAGAAAGGGCAATCAAAAGGTGCCCTCTTTGAGTGAGTGTCCAGGAGCAGCCACATTCCCCTAATCGGGGTTTCTATTCAGAAAGAAATTAGCACATTTTTCATGGTATTAACCTGCTGAACGAATTGATATCCCAAATGAAACTGTTGAGAAGCGTGGTTCCAAGCCCTTGAGGTTTTGACTGTAGGCCCGGACACTGACACTGAAAAAGGTCAATTTATTCCTCTTAATCCTCATATCGACAGCTTCTGTAGATCGTTGGATTGATGAAATAGCACAGTGACCCGTGACGATGCCGGTAAGGACTCTAACCGCAGATTTATTAAGTTTCAGAACGTCTTCACTAACCCCAAAGCATGAAATTCCATCCCAAGCTAGTTCGGAACAAATGTGAATACACTAATTTTTAACAATGGTAACCTTTATCTGACCACTGCTTTGAACCTAGTATATCTACATATGTATATATGCACATAGAACTAAGGTAAACAATGATACAAAAGTCAAACCACCGATATAAAAAATATGTATG
>NW_016238461.1:0-1091 GCF_001687245.7 Rhagoletis zephyria | reverse complement strand
AGTGTTAGGTTAAGGCAAATTATTCAATTACTTATTTAGTACATAAACAAATTTATATTTTATGATCGCCGATTACAATACTGGGCCTCTTCTAGTCCTTAGCTTCAGAGGCTCTTTGTCAAATGTAGATAGATGCATTAAAATTATGACAAACGGTGAGAAAACTTGTGTTCTTAAAATGCTACACTCTTGTAAGGCAAAAAAGGCACATTCCCTGCCCTTTGAAGCTTTGGCAGGGGTGATGGTGCTCTGAAAATCAGGTAGTTGCTTAATACGACAATAGTATGAATTGTGTGAGCAAGACACGGACAAGAAGGCAGAAACATGCCCTTCTGCGGAGTTAAGTGTAAAATCTTAACACTTTTTTCAAAATTTAATGGCGTTTTCGTTTCTACAAAAATTGTTGCCTTCTCATCGCGCTCTTCTTAGTGTTTTTGCGTAGAGGGCAAAGAGAAGTTTGCATTTTTCGGTAGAAACAAAATCGGCATTAGTCTCACTCCAACTAATAAATGCCAACCGACAATTAGGCTTTGATCACACCATAGTTCGCATAGAAGCCAGTGCATGCACATCAGCAGCTCATCGCCGCCTGCTGACAAATTATCGGCTTCAGCAAAAATTTAAAATTATAAATTTGCGCGGAAAAATTTTATGATATTTATTTAGTGGTTAATTTTTACATTTTGTCGAAAATTGAGAAAAAAGTTAGATTTCTTATATGTTCTACCTTAACTTTGTATAACTTTTGGAGGTGGGAATTTATGGAAAAATCATATGAGGCTTTTGTGACAGCCTTTAATTTCCTAAAAAATATATATCTCCCATTCCGATACCCGGGCTTAAAAACGAGTTTCTGTATTATTTAAATGGAAAATAGAAGTTTGCGAAGGGAGCAAAAAACTACCTGTGCTTTTGACAGACGTCTTTTTTCACTGCTCCGAAAACATTTCACAAGGGATTTTGAAAAGAAGTAAATTCTTTTGCTCCAGTCCAATGCACAATCTTTTCAAAAAGTCAAAGGAACTACTCTTCGCCGTCAGGTGCAATTTCATGTCCTCTGCAATCGCACACACTCTCTCAGCAAAAAAAAA
>NW_016238460.1:0-1091 GCF_001687245.7 Rhagoletis zephyria | reverse complement strand
ACTAACCGTCTGCTAGCGTTGACTTCGCTTTGAAAGTGTCGCTAAGTGAAAACTTTATTTAATGGCTGGAAAATTGATGCGGATAGTGCTCGGCCAAGTTGGTAAATTATATTCAAACAAATAAACTCGTCTAACTTGAATGAGTAGTGCTACGTATGTATGTATAAAATTGTTTGCATACATACAAACAGACATATCTAGTTTATGCTATTGTTTTGATTGTAAGCTAAAGGTTGGATTAGCCATTCTTTCGTTGTTCCCTTTTTCACTCAACTTATTTTTATCGGTTTGAATGAAACCTCTTGCAAATCTGTTTACATACATATGTACATATGCATGAATTTACTTACATAGCCTGCATAGCATATGCACTTAAATGGCTATTTCACCAAAAACTTCGCCAACGAAAGTTTTCACGTTTACATAAATAGTTACAAACAGTAGACCATCGAACAAACAATAGAGCAAACAGGCAACAAAGGAAGTGATCAAATTTTATGTTCATGCGATTGAAAGGTTACTCAATTCGGTTGCTATCTAAACTTTAACTTTTTGACTTTTACTTTTGCACAAAATTTATAAGTCTTTTGTTAATTGCTGCTATACATAAGTGAGCTTTTGTAACTTTGTCTATTTGTTTTGTATTTACATATAGATGGAATATACCTTTTGTAGCCATGGCAGCTCCTTCGCATATCCGCATAGAAGTTCATGTATGTGTTTGTATATGAACAACCGTATGCACGTACATACATCCTTTATCGCTCATTTGTTCTTTAGTTTATGTTGTTTTTCTACTTTGACACAATCTTCTCAAACAATTAATTTCAATTACTACTTCTAAGCTTGCACTTTTATACACATACATACATACAGATGTACATGGGGCGTTCCATACCAAAATGGACGGGGATTCTCTATGAAAAGAATAATTTGTTGAATTTTTTTTTCTTGAACAATTTTTCACATACAAATTTCAAAAACTAAATGGTAGCTTTGAGTATTGCGCAATATTTAAGTATAGTGTTATGGGGTGCACTTTACAATAATTTGAGTTGTGAATTTTTTTTACACCGAAGTTGAGTAAAATG
>NW_016238459.1:0-1091 GCF_001687245.7 Rhagoletis zephyria | reverse complement strand
TTGCTATGATAAGCGTTTTTAATATTCAGTTTATTTAAAGTTTTTTTTTCAAATAAACCTTTAATAAACGTTGAACGCGAATGTTTATGAATCACTTAAACTTAGAAATGAAATGCAAATACCAACGATATGCGGCTGTAAATATAAAAGTTTTTCAATTGTAAGTGACGTGTTTACATTCTTTAAAATATATTTTAATTAAAATTTGTGTTAAACAATTTTTATTGAGCTTGAGGCCGTTTTTAATGAAAAGCTATTGTGGAAAAGCAACAATAAGTTGAAAAAATGGTAGAAAATTATTGTTGCTTTTCCACAATAGTTTTCCATTGAAAACGGCCTCAAAGTCAATAAAATTATTGAATATAATTGTTATAAGGCCATAAATACAAAAACAAATTTTGAAAAATATTTTAAGAATACATAAACATTTTGCAAGAAATTTCAACTATTTGCTTAACCAAAATTAAANTTAAAAATGTAGTCACGTTTGAATTTAGCTGTTTAATTGGCTGACTTGCAGAAAAGTGCAATAAATTTCAATACTAAACATTTATTGATGTTTTGCTTTTCGGTGCTATCTTTAGGATAGAATAATAGTCTTATACGCTTTAATAAATATGGGCATCGCTCTCTTTTTCAAAAGTGTAATAACTAAACAGTTATAACTTTTGACATTATGCATTAAAAATGTTCATATACCGGAAGTAACTCTCTAATAAATACTGGTTCAATATTTTGTTAGAATTTTCTTGCAAAAAAATTGCATTAAGTGTTGCTTAGCAAAAGCTCAGAAATCCTCTTTTGGCGTTTTCTGAAAATTGCGAAATTTTAAGTTAAAACACTTATTCAGAAGTGAGCTATATCCTTGTGACCGTATTTGTGAAGCGCCAGACAATAACACTTATAAAAGGTGTTTATTATAAGACTTCTCTAATCGCGTGACTTCAGCACAGTTAGCGACAAAGCGAAATTCATTGATAAAATCGAAATCTAAGTACAAAGATGACTACCAAATGCTTGCTTCTAGGCGCCTTATAAGAACATTTGCGTGGACCAATGCGAAAATAGTGTTGAAAAGCAAAAACGGGTTT
>NW_016238458.1:869-1091 GCF_001687245.7 Rhagoletis zephyria | reverse complement strand
AGTGGACTTCGAACTCCAGTAAAATACTTGAAGGTATACCGAAATCTCAGTTACTCACCGAAGATTTTCTAGAGTTTGAAGATTCTTGTGCGGTAAAAGCACTTGGCATCAGATGGAATGCCAAAGCTGACTACTTCTATTTCACAGCAAAACCAATAGAAAATCGTGACGTCATCACCAAAAGAGCGATACTTTCAGCTATCGCCAAACTGTTTGACCCGC
>NW_016238458.1:0-679 GCF_001687245.7 Rhagoletis zephyria | reverse complement strand
TAATGGCAAAAACAAAGGTAGCGCTCGTCAAAACAGTATCGTTACCCCGTTTAGAACTTTGCGGCGCAGTTTTGCTTTCGGAAACCTTAGAAGCGGTCGTCGAAAATCTGAGTCTTGGACATTTGAAAATAAATCTCTGGACAGATTCGACTATAGTTCTAGCATGGATCCGGAAACCACCGTGTTCGTGGTCAACATTCGTTGCTCACCGAATAACAAAAATTGTAGACAAGGTGGGAACCGAAAACTGGCGTCATGTGGATTCGGCATCAAACCCAGCAGATCTGGCGAGTAGAGGACTTTCGGCTAGTGATCTAGTCAACAACTCCTTGTGGTGGCAGGGTCCTTCTTGGTTACAAGAAGACAAGTCAAAATGGCCAGCACAAGAAGCGAACTACGACACAGTCATAGAGGAAAAAAGGGTGCAAGTTCACGCAACAACTACAAAAATAACTTTGAAATTCTCGACAGATTTTCAGATTTCTCAAGAGCTTTGAGAGTCATCTCACATATTATGAGATTCTATCAAAGAACTCACCCCAGTACAAAATCTTCTTTTAAAGCGGAGTCTTCATTAATTTCGCCGACCGAAATTAAAACAACGAACAACGCTTAATAACCATTTATCAGCAACGACACTATAGAGAAGAATATGAACAATTGAAATCAGGTAAATCCA
>NW_016238457.1:0-1091 GCF_001687245.7 Rhagoletis zephyria | reverse complement strand
TTTTTTTTGCTCATTTGGCATATCAAACAGCTGCTTTGTGTTGTGCAATTGAGAATTGTATTCAAGCAAAATATGTAAGTTATATACCTAGCTACATACTTATGTGTCTATGTATGCATGTTGAATTGAAAAATTATTTGCTCTTGCATTACTAAATAACTAGTTAGATGATAAATATGTTGAAGGCCTTATTCGAAAACAATAAAATATTTTAAACAATTGTATTCGCATAAAGAATTTTATACTTAGTACATGAAGCACTCCAAAGCTACTTAATGTATGTATTTTTATGAGCTTGGTTGTAAAAGTCAAGAGCAGATGGTATTGTGTTCCATTGTACAAATATTACTAATTAAAACGTTTATATATGGGCAAATATCTGGAACCGTGCTATCCAATGCTAAAAAAAGACGTAAATTTTTAAATTGAATGCACTAAACTAAATTATACATCAAATTGTTTGAAACGCATTGAGGAAACATTAAATTCTTGTGTGATAAATTTTTCTGAAATGCTTATGAGTAAAAAACGATAATTTTCGAAAACTCGAAGTTAGCGATATTTTTAGAGGGCGTGGGTTTTGTCCGATTTTAAAAATTTTCTAAACGGTATTTAAGAATGGCAGGCGTAATGTGTGTACATCAAATTTCGTAAAGATTGGTGCAGTGGTTTTCGAGATATGTACACATATTTGACATATAAGGGCGCGCCGCGCAAATTTCCAAAAAAAATTTACGAAACACTTATTTTTGCTTAAGATCCATTGAAAATATAACTTTTGAGTGAATATTTAAGAATTCGTTAACCGCACTGCCCAAGTATCTGAAAGTTCTTTACATACACACATATAATTTCACGGCCGTATTTTAGACAAAAATTATTTTATGTATTTAGCACTTTCAACGAACTTTATGAACAGGCCTGGGCGACGCCGACTGCGCAGTAGCCTCGAGGTAACGTCGCGCGTTCATACACACGAAGTTAAATGCGTAAATTAATCACTGTTTCTTAAAGCGCAGTTAGTCAACAACGTAGCGTAAATGTAGGTTGACATACGTAGCAGCATATCAAATTTACTGTTGATAGAGAGA
>NW_016238456.1:0-1091 GCF_001687245.7 Rhagoletis zephyria | reverse complement strand
CAATTGTCGCTACAGTTGCTCTAATTAATGCACGACTTTTATGGCCGATTTTTATCGCTTATCATATTTACTGAATGACAGCGTTGAAAATGCATGCTGCAGCTTGCCATGTTGATTACCGCTGACATTGTTAGCGCGATAAATGGCGTATGACAAATGATTCCGGGTTGCATAAAATGGAATTTGTCACTCAAAGGGCAGCGGCGCAATTATTAATTGCTATTGAGCTCGGTTGCGGAAAGGAAGCAGCCGGTGGTAAGGAAAGAAAAAGATTATTCATTTAAGAAAAAGAATTATTAATCAAAAAATTTATATTCTGTTTACCTAGAATATTGTTACACATTTTCTAAGCAGGGTGATAAGCTCTTAGGAAAATGGCACTTAGCAAAAGTAAAAGCTATAAGCACCATTTTTAGAATTCTGTTAGCTCAGAGCCTTTTAACGATTTAGAAGTAATTACCTTTCAAGGTCTGTCCAAAGAACCGCTAATTACCTTTCGAATAAAGGCCCCTTTCTCAACGATCGTATTGAGATTTATATCACCATCTTTTTTTTAGGAAAAATTAACAAAGCAACAAAGTCTATGCGATAGAAGTTATCGCCGCATCTCCTCATCGAACTTACTTTCTTATATTTCAGCAGGGATCGAAACCGCATTATGGTTTTGTTTAACCTTTTGTTTTCTTTCCTGACACCGTCGATTAATACTTGTAGTTAACATGTAAACTGGGCCCTTAAGCCAGCTCCACTATTCTCAGCACAGGTAACTAGCACCTGGACGTCCTCCCGCTGACCTCTCAGCAGTCCGTTATCAGTTGTGCGGGCTCAAAGCCGACGTTCCTTATGGAAGAAACTGGCGGTTGTTGGCTGCTCATTGCTTATATAAACCGAGATGCTTTTATTGGAGAATGCAGAATCTATCCTCATAGTAATCTAATAAGGCTAAATTTGGTCGTCTTTCTATATCTCCAAGTTGGGCCTGCTATAAGCGACCGACAACAGTCTTCAGTTGCGTACCAGAAGGCTACCATCGTGGAGAAGACCTAAAATTGTGGTGATGACTTGGCAGATGACCTACCGTAATTACTCAC
>NW_016238455.1:0-1091 GCF_001687245.7 Rhagoletis zephyria | reverse complement strand
AACCCGAGTCATTCCGGTACGTAGAACCGGCTGTCGTGGGAATGAAAATTTCTTAAGTCGTTCCACTTGATTTCCTTAACAAAAAGTACATTTGTCACATACTTTCATATATATAAATGAACATAACACTGTATTTAATACTTTACACACTTTTATTTTATTTTATCTTGTAAATAAATCACTTTATTAAACTTTTATTGACTTGAGAATTACATTGAATTGCACACATATTTACAATAGGGGTATTGTCTGAGTCTTGCAAAGCCCTTGCATGGTGCACAGATTGCACGGATTGCACGGTAAAAACCGGTTTTCGTATGGGACAGCTTTGCAAACCATGCAATCCGTGCACCATGCAAGGGCTTTGCAAGACTCAGAGATTACCCCTANATGAACATAACACTGTATTTAATACTTTACACACTTTTATTTTATTTTATCTTGTAAATAAATCACTTTATTAAACTTTTATTGACTTGAGAATTACATTGAATTGCACACATATTTACAATAGGGGTATTGTCTGAGTCTTGCAAAGCCCTTGCATGGTGCACAGATTGCACGGATTGCACGGTAAAAACCGGTTTTCGTATGGGACAGCTTTGCAAACCATGCAATCCGTGCACCATGCAAGGGCTTTGCAAGACTCAGAGATTACCCCTAATAGGTTTGTATAGTAACCAATAGCCAGTACTAATTTGTACTGGAACCTGCAAATTTTTACTGGAAAAGTGTATGATAACCCAAAAAATTTGCAAATTCTTTGCTAGTGAAATTTTTACTAGCAGAAATTAGCTAGCAGAAGAAGAAGAATAATGCCGCCATTTGTTGAATTGGTTTAGCACAAACAAAAGTAAAATGAGTGGAAATAAAAACGTTAATGATGTACTGACTGTGTAAGTGCTTGAGTGTGAAGCAAAGAGTTTAAAACTGATTTATAAATAGTAAAATGTTTACAGAAGAATATCAAAACGGTGCAACAACTCTTCACTTGCAATTTTTTACTAGTTTTGTGTTCAATAACTTTTTCTGCTAGTTTTCACTTCTCAATTTTACGCTCTATTTTGCTTTTACGCTCTCGCTGCAATGTT
>NW_016238454.1:0-1091 GCF_001687245.7 Rhagoletis zephyria | reverse complement strand
TAGCTGCCAGGTTCGATACTCGGTTGGAGCGATTGCGAAACATTTTTTGCTTTTATTATTTATTCTATATTTTTTATTTTATTTTATTTATATATTTAATTTTACTTTATTTTATTTTCATTTGCTTTATTTTATATCACATTTCTTATTTTACTATTAGTTAATTTTAATTTTTAGAGATGAATTTTGTTAAAATTTCAACAACAACTAACTGAAAGTAACGTAAAAAAAATATAGAACTTATAAAAAAAAGAATGAAAAAGAAATAAAAAAAGTATACTGGCCGTGGGACTCGAACCCACGACCTTGCGGCTGGTTTATTCGCATTACTGCCGTCTGTAAGGGTAAAATTTTAATTTGCATTTATGCTTATTAATTCAAATTAATTTTCTCCGTCTGTCTACCATATTACGCATACTCTACGCTACGGATGCACAGCAGAGGTGCACGCAGTCGACGTCGCGGGCAAACTGCGCGCACCCGAGCGTGCGTGGCGAGGTGAAGTGAGCTGTACGGAGATGGCATCGTATACATATTAACCACTACACACTTATTTTAAAGTAAAAATGCGTGTATGTATATGTTCTTTTGCGACAACTGAGCCAGTGTGGCATCAGGCCACCAGAAAAAGCCAATTTTTCCAAAACAAAAGCGCCAAGTTTTTATTATCATTTTTAATAATTTTTTTGATTCAGTAAAAAGTGTATATACATATCCATTTCCTCACGTTTTTATTAATAAATTAATTTCAATACATTTATGACAACGCAAAACATATTTAATTTAACTATTCCTTACATTGTATTCAGTAAATGAATTCCATCTTATGTAGAATATTAGTGTATAATGTATATATACATACATATGTATGTAGCTATGCATTCGGTGTGCTTAAATTAAAAAAGCATCACTAAATACCGCACCAAGCATTGAATTCCAATTATGGTTTCCCAAAAGCCCTAATTTAGTACAAAATGCACGACCTTGGCAACACTGAGCTGAGCACATCAGTGCTCAAACAGTGATGCCAGACCATGTATTGATTAAATGCGCTATGTATATTTTTCTTTTAAAGCAAAAGTTCTAATTGG
>NW_016238453.1:251-1091 GCF_001687245.7 Rhagoletis zephyria | reverse complement strand
TGAACCTCAACCCTGGTGTCATCTGACCTCTAGTCCTCTTCTCTCTTTTCCAATCCGCAAATCTGTATTATCATTGTCCCATTCCCCTCCCCTCTCCAATGGTCACTCAACCGTACCCGTATTCTCCATTTCTGGACTTTTACGCAGCCTCCCAACTACTGAGCTTATCTATTTACACACATTGCATTTACCACATTACTCCTTTATACTTTGACGAGCACTCCATTCGATGTTTTCATTACAACTTTTGCTCCACAATAAACTCCGAATCTTCTAACTTTACCGCTTTATTTTGGCTTGACTTGCCTTACTTTGGTGCAGGCTGGTCGGGTTCTTTCGCCATGTTCATCCGACAGACACCAGATGGCAGCAGGGGTTCCACAAAAAAAAAAGTTTATTTTCATGGTTTTCTGAACACGAGAAAAATAAAATTCACGGGCGATTTTTTAACGCCACTTCCAAGATGGCGACGCTGGTAGCGCCACACATTTCGCAGCGGCCAGCATAAGAAACTCATTAATTTTTAATTAATTTAAAATTTAATTTGATCATGTTCCTGTGGTCTTAGAGCAAAAACTCTTTCAGATTTGGAATCCTCTCATCGAGTACTTTCAGAATTTGTAATAAAAAATTTTTGGTCAAATCAGCCAAATCTGCAAGGCTATAGCCTTCAAGATTTTAAAAATCTAATCAAAAAATTTTTATTGCAGTTTCTGAAAGTACTTGACAAGAGGACTCCAAATCCGAAAGAATTTTTGCTCTAGGACCACGGGAACATGGTAAATTTTAATTTCAAAGTTAATTAAAAATAAAAAGAGTTTCAGATGTTGTCCGCTAAGA
>NW_016238453.1:0-221 GCF_001687245.7 Rhagoletis zephyria | reverse complement strand
AAAAAATCGCCCGTAAATTTTATTTTTCTCGTGTTCAGAAAACCAGGAAAATAAACTTTGTAGAGCCCCTGCTGCCATCTGGTGTTTGTCAGATGAAGCTAGCAAAAAAATACCAGCGTAGACGAAGAATAAATCTGTTTCTTTAGCAAACACATCAGGATGATTATTGAAACAATTCGCTGTAGACAAGCAGACCTGTGGCGACCTCTATCAGACTAAAA
>NW_016238452.1:0-1091 GCF_001687245.7 Rhagoletis zephyria | reverse complement strand
TAACCGAGAAATGTTGGCTAGTCAGCGGCTATCCATTCTAACTTGTTGTTGTTGTCCTTGTTGTATTTGTTGTTGTTGCATTCTTTGTTTCCTTTTTCTGCTTACTATTTTGATGTTGCTTTTAATTCTGTTGCACTGTGGCCAATATGAAAAATAGACGTGCAGCTTATTGAAATTGAAACCTTTACCGCAAATTCGCTTTTATTTGCCGGCTGCAGTGTTCCCTTGAGCGTGCCAGTCAATACACTAACACATCTTTATGCGGTCGGTTTTTGTTTTTGTTTTTTTTTTTTGCATTTGTGTGGCTACAANTGTCGAGTTCAGCTTGGCAAGTAGAATCAGCGCCGATTTTTATTTCATTCAATGTTTGCTATTGTAGTTGTTGTTGTTGTAGCTGGTTGTTGCACATTGATGGGGATTAATGATTAATGCTCACAACAAGCAAACAAATAAATAGATACATATATTGAATAACAAATGTTCATTGAAAAGTTGTTTATTGCACCCAGCAACCAGCAATCGCTTTGCCTGCATAGAAGTCGCACACAGCCGAGCTTACATACATACATACATACATATGTATATGCATGCCCATACACTCCCACAAATGCCATGCATACTCACATGCAAGCATTCTTGGCGCACTTTTCATCTATGTACATATTTAGAAGCGATGCATTGAAAAGCGTTCAAGCGTGCGAGTTTTCCTGGCGTACATAATCATATTTAGAATGCGTACATGCTGCATGCTACGCGGATGCATGTACAAACATTAGGGTTGTCCAGAAAAAAGTACAATCGGAATTGTAAATGCTCTCACCCCCTAGGATTGTTCTATACCAAAAAAATAGACCCCTATTTTTTATTTTGAAATCAAAAAATATTTACAGCTCGCTCAAAGTTGTCCATGTATTTTATATGGGAAAAAACGTTTCGAAGAAATTGTATATAATTCTTGAAAATCCATATTTTTCGATCGGAAAACTCTGGTTCTCTTCAGAAGACTTCCAAAACCAAAACCCAATTGTTGATTTAACCACCGTAATGTACATACACTGCCGGAACAAAGTATTGGCACAGCAAATTTTTCA
>NW_016238451.1:0-1091 GCF_001687245.7 Rhagoletis zephyria | reverse complement strand
ATTTTTGTTGTTCCAACAGCAGGTAAACGGTAGCTAAAGAAAACAAAAACACTGCTTCGCAGAGTCAGCTGAGCTGTCAGTCTGTTGACAGACACTTACACTGTGTGAACGGAGTACAGTGGACCCTTTTAGCCACGCCTTCCACTTACCAGATTGTTACGGTCTTTCAAATCTTGTTATTGTTAATTTTATTATTTTTATTTTTTTAAACCGCTTACTGGTAGTTTATGATATTTAAATAATGTTTGAACTTAAACTTTTTACATNTTTAAATAATGTTTGCACTTAGACTTTTTACATTTTAAACTACCTTGACATGTTCTAAAAACAAACATAATTAATCATTTTACAACAAAAAAGTAAAATTCATTAAAATGAATAATGTTTATTTTATAACAAAAAACTACATTTACCAAAATTTTGTTGGTAACTGGTAAAATCATCATGAATTTATATTTTAAATTATGAAAAATTTACCTTGAAAAAATAATGATTTCTTTTAAAGTAGTAAAATCGTTTTTTATTGTTTTGTTCAAAGTAGCCACCTATGTAACCAGACCTTTTAAATCTTTAGATGTTTTTGAGCACTATTTTTTCATATCCTCTAATATTGCCAATTATAAATATCAAAATGATAAAGATAATATAAAGAGAAAGTCAATTATTTCTTTTCAACACCTTTTCAAACTGCTTTTTGCCACTTTACTGTACTTTACCCTACTGAACTTGTTTCATTTGACTAATTTTCAAACTCCAGTTTCCCTTCACATTCTGGTTTATGATGCAGTTTTCTTCATTGGTCTGCCATCCATTTTTTATTTTCTAATATCATTACAATGTGCTCTTTCTGTCTACTTTATTGTTATTTTTTACTTCCGTCCAAACGCCTACTTTAACGGTCACCTGGCAGCAGTTTTAGGTTTTGAAAATTATCTTGAAAAGAAACAAGATCATTTCTCTTCGTTTTTCAGCCTGAAAAATAAAAAAGCGATCAGATCAAAAGCAAATGTGATTGCCAGCTTAGTGGAAACTTTTACGTTTATCACCGATATTGGCACCCTTTGTGCTTTTATACAGTTCACCACCATCTA
>NW_016238450.1:0-1091 GCF_001687245.7 Rhagoletis zephyria | reverse complement strand
ACGAGGCAGTGAGCAGAGGGCAGGTGGAAGGGTGGTCAGTCTGTTCCCGTTTAGGTACAGCTCCTGAAAATAGGATGAAAATGAGATTAGCATTGACATACTTTACACAGTTCTTTGAAAGAAAAAGAAGAGAGCTAATTTAAGCACTGAAAAGAAGAAAGCAGAAAAAGAATGACAAGATTATGACAGGCGGAATGCGAGGGGAATAGGAGAAAAAAGAGAGAAAGACAGTTTCCAAATAAACAGAAGCTTTGCGGCTCTGTGAAAAGTGATTCTCGGCGGAATCCGGCTCCCAAGCTACAACATCAAAGCTCTCATCAATAGACACACCACCGTCGTCGTCATCATCATCATCATCATCATTTCACCACGAAAATGAGACTTTTTTGTTGTTTTTTGTTTTTTTCCTGCCTAAACAGCCAAGGGAAGAAAACGAAAGNCTCGTCCTCGTCCTGGTGGCTACTAATGAGCAACGGCAAAGACCTGCCTGCCTGACTGCTAATCCAAATAAAGTACACAAAAACACAATTTAGCCCGTATGTTGTAAAGACGTTTTTCCTTTTCTTATTCAGTGCAGTAGATCTATTAAAGGAATCGCCTTTCATTCCCTCTCCCTTCCCCTGCCTGCCACTCTGTCATGTTCACACCATCAAATCGTCGTAGTCGTTCTATTCTGCTGTAACATTAGAAGCCCTTTCTTCTTTTTTCTACTCATTCCTCTGTTGGTTCTCAAGAATTAAGAAAGAAGGAGAGGGGAGAAGTTAGAAATTACCACGACTAATTAAGTCTTGCAGAAGAAAAAGTCGGGAGAAATGAGTCGAGAAAGAAAGAAAGAAGTGCAAGTGAGCGAGTGACATACTTTCGGATTTTCGGAAGAAGAATGGAGCTAAAAAAGAGGAAAAGCATTGTGATTTCATAAGCTAAAAATGCTGAATTTATGAACAAAAACTGGACAAAAAAGAAACACAAGCCAATTTTTAAGTTACTCTTTGCCAGGAAAAAAGCCTCGGGAAGTAACGTTATTTATTTAAGTAGACAAGAGAATCTACGAAAATGAGGTGAATGAAGCACAGTTCTGCCCTACTCCTATT
>NW_016238448.1:278-1091 GCF_001687245.7 Rhagoletis zephyria | reverse complement strand
GAGGACGACAATGGACCAGTGCTGCAAATTAGAGCCATGTTTCGGTGCAGCAACAACAACATCAGCAAACTCCAAACGGAGGCGATCAATCAAACCTTCTCCCGCTTCTAACCCGTTAGGAGGAGACAATCTCCAACTCATCTAAGAGTATTGGGTTACCACCACCATCAGCAGTGCCAGTGTAACCGGTGCAAGACAGCAGACAACGTCAATTACCGCCCGTTGCCATCCTCTCTCCCTCTTCTCCAATTCCAGTGACCACCATTGCATAACAGAGAGAGAAACACAAATGGAATATTCACTTAGTGAAAGGTGACACCACCAACATCAGATAAGACAGGCAGACAGACTTGACTTCGATTAGCGAACCGTTACGGAAGGTTGTGTGTGCAGCACCAAAGTTCAATCTCGTAACCGGAGAAGGGCAAACAACTAACTAACCAACTGAATGACTGACTGAATGAATGAATCTGACACAAAGCTTTTACGTGCTCGTGTAATTTGCTACACAGAGACAGACAGATAGAGACAGGCAAACAGAGAACGATAATTGAAATGGCCAACTAATGTTTCAGCAGCACTGAGTAAGAGTAAGAGTATCCTCTCGCTCTTTTCCCTTCATTAGTGGTAGAGAGAAAGGAGAGGATGTGGCCTCCACTGAAACAAAGCAAAGCAGAGACAACAAGTGGTGATGGAGAGACTGATTGCGCCCAATGCTGCTGCTGCACTATATTGCCCCACAGTACTGTACAGTTATAGACAGTGAAGAAGAAAGCAGTCGTTTTCTTTGAAGCTTTGAAGCACTCGATCTGC
>NW_016238448.1:0-231 GCF_001687245.7 Rhagoletis zephyria | reverse complement strand
TGCTCAATCAGCTTCAATTGAGAAAAAAGTCTGACTTCAAAGACGGAGCAAACAAATAAAATTCGCCAATTGACAGTCTCAGACGCTCAATTGAGTTCACCACGGAGACAAATGAAACAGCCCAGCACAGACAGACAGTCTCAATCTTGGTGGCCATTCAAATGAAAGTCCTTGAGAATAGAAAAAAAGAAGCAGCATCAATCAATAAATCAAAAGCGCACACTTCAATAG
>NW_016238447.1:710-1091 GCF_001687245.7 Rhagoletis zephyria | reverse complement strand
AAATGAATGGCTGTAGGTCAGCGTGATATATGTAAACGCATATATGAATGTGTACATATACAAACATTCATACATACATATGTAGCATAAAATATGCATGCAAAGAACAAAGCAGTAGCTCTAAGTACACGAGTTATGGAAGCGCAACGTGTTTGAAAAATTATTAAATTTAATGGTAAGTAAGTAAAGAAATTTTGAGAAGGTAAACAGCTGCCGCAAGTATCTATTATATTCTCAATCATTCAACAGCTGCAAATTTCATTTCATTTCAAAGTGAACAAAAGACTTAGGCGACAAACTCGTTACATTTGAACTGAAATGGGTTGCGAAAATTAAGAATGAAATTACATATGTACAACCAAATTACACTTATTTCTAAAC
>NW_016238447.1:0-682 GCF_001687245.7 Rhagoletis zephyria | reverse complement strand
AATATTTCGGTTTTTTTCCTTTATCTCTTTGTCATTTCATTTTAATGGCTTGCAGAAAATTTGTATAACTTTTTTTGTTCTTTCGAGAATTTATTTTTGAAAATACTTTTTTTACATAATTAAAAAAAAATCTTTTAGACAGTTCACTTCCAAAAGTTCATTTCTATATTAAATAATTTTAAACAAGTTTTGGTTTGCCAAATGCAAATTGAAAATAATAATTTTTTTAAATGTTTAATAAAAGTCGACTTTAGGCTTCAGTTGAAAAATATCGATATATTACTTATCTACTATTTTCACAGAAGAAATTTTTAATTTTTTGTCAACATTTGAACTTTTTCAGAAAAATTGCATTCAAGCCTAACAGGCTATTTAAATTATTAGATTTAAAGAACGAGATTTACGCCCCAACATTTTATTCTCCCAAAAAATTTTTACTAAACCATAAAAAATACCATCCAAATAAACGTGACTTCAGTTTTTTGGAAAAATTGTTGGTGAGATTATTTCGAAGTTGCAAATAAAAATAAACAAAAAAAAACAAATTTCTTTCAGAAAAATTACCACTTTTTTTGCCAAAAAACTACACTTTGATCTTAATAATAGAAATAACAAAAAAAATAGCAAAAAAATTATTATTGATGAAATAAAAACTTTGAACAAATTTATTATTGGTATATGA
>NW_016238446.1:0-1091 GCF_001687245.7 Rhagoletis zephyria | reverse complement strand
TTATAAAAGCGTTGTATATTGAAAAGTTTTTTTTATATTATTTATTTTCGAGTTAAGTCGGCACTGCAATTAAGGATGAGGTAAATTAATTAATATGGAATGAGTATCCCGTTTCTGGGGCACCCTAATGTATGAGTGTGTCATTTACAAACTAACAGCTCGCTTACTTATTACATTAATCAAAGCAATAAGCATCACTTGAAGCTAGCCGCGGTAGCAACTGTTGCATTGCATATTACCATTGCATATGTACATCTGTCGGCAAAATTTCTAATAAAGCCATAATTGCCCTCACACCACAATAACAAAATGTGCTTGTGCGAATACATACATATGTGGCAAAAATCAAATGCTATGGGTTGCATGTGTTCACCTTTGTTCTGTATGTGGCAAGCGTACATACATATGTATGTAGTCCCATTGGCATATTGAATGAATCCTTTCCACAGCTTCTTGGCGTTTATGTATTCGGTGTAATGGCGACATTGTTTCCATACAGTTATGCGAGTGGGTGGGTTTATGGCAATCGCAGTTGTCGATGATGATTGCTGTAACGACATACATACATATGTTTGCAAATGTGTATGTATGTTTGTATATTTGCTCATAGACGCATGCACACTTATTTATTTGCGGTCATAATATTGTTGACTGGCGGCGTTCGTTATTGGCGNTAGTGAATATCGTCTGCTGCAAGCGTTTTTAGCTGCTTTTATTTTATTGTCTTTGTTTGAGCCATTATTGAGCCGTGTGCTGTGCTGTGGTGGCGATTGTTTTGCTTCACAACGATTATTGCTGATATTGAAGGTAGATGATTCTTCTTCAAACACACTACAAATGCATACACTAATACATGCCTACGTATGTACATATATTTACCTTTAGCTGTAGGAGTATATGACTTTTTATTTGTTCTACGCTTCCTTGTGTGTATCAATTACTATTACGCAATCTGAGTGTGCGTTCAAACCAAGCAACCTCCAGGGTAAACAAATAAGTATCTACATATGTATGTATATCGAGATATATAGAACATTAGTATGTATCGAGCGAAAATTTCTCGATGCTGTTTATTTTTTTCAAGACATTTT
>NW_016238445.1:0-1091 GCF_001687245.7 Rhagoletis zephyria | reverse complement strand
TTTTCACACAAACCAAAATATTTCGGTCAAAAATCTCTAGTGCATTCTTTGTTGCCAAAAAAGCAACTCAGTGCACAAAATACTCTTCTACATTTTTCTCAATATACGTTTATACATAAGTTAGTACATACATACATATATGTATATATATAACATACATAATACCATATACATATATATAAATGTACGTTCGCAAATGAATCTAAGAAGCAACCGCACTTGCATGTCTGTAGGGGTTTAACACATATGCCAAGTTTGCCACAAGATACATATTTATGCACGCATGTATGTATGTATGTAGCTACGAGTATCTAACATCGCAGTCAGTGAGGAAATATTATTAATCACCAAAGTTTTTTTTTTTTGTGTAATTTTCAGCGAAGAGAAAAGTTATTTTAGCGAATGAGTTGACGCGCAATTGCGAAAATTTACGCGAAAAAAAGGAGTATTAGCTCGTACGTGTTTATATAATAAATTGCATAATTTGCCTGTGGCGAAGAGAAGAAAAAAAGTTTTGTCATTGTTGTGTTTTTCTGGTTTTTTTTCTATTTATTTCTCTCTGATTTTCTAATCAGTTTGTTTGATTATAATAATGACGCCAATTGGGGTAAGATAAGAAAGACTCTTGAATAAGCACGAATATGCAAAATTCAAGTACTCAATTTTATGAATATTCTGGCATTTGTCGTCGATAACTGATGCGCTCATACTAGTATAAAGTAAATAAATAAATCCACTTTTTTAAAAAGCTGATTATACGCCTCAGCAAGTGGATGCCTTAGCGAATTGTGGTTTTTTATGGCACTTAAAATTACTGGAATTGGATACCGAACCTGCACTGGATTGGATGCACGGCTTCGGAGCAAAGGTTTGTTTTTTAATCGCGCCGCTCTAGCTCCGTTCCGGTATTTTATTTCGCTCTCAGCTCCGCTCTTGCTCCACTCCCGCTCGCAATAAAGAACTTTTTTATTTTTTTATTTACATATCGAGCACTAACCGCTAAACACTTAGGCAATATTTTTTTTTGAAAATTTTACTTTTGATGCAGAAATGCATCTAGATTTATGAATAGTACCTACACTTCTGCATCA
>NW_016238444.1:0-1091 GCF_001687245.7 Rhagoletis zephyria | reverse complement strand
CAGTTACAGTATCCAATTGGCGTGGCCGAGGCGCCAAAACTCAAAAGGCTAGGATATGCGTGTTTGTATGCATGGTTTCATCAGCTGTTCATCTCGAGTTANGTAAAGTACCACCTCTCAAGAACAAATAAGGACTTAATATTAACGTTTGAGGAGTATGCGACACTTATAACGCAAANATAAAGTACCACCTCTCAAGAACAATTAAGGACTTAATATTAACGTTTGAGGAGTATGCGACACTTATAACGCAAATTGAAGCATTGCTTAATTCTCGTCCTCTGGAACCCCTAAGCGATGACCTAGACGATATTTCAGCACTCACACCTGGACACTTCTTAATTGGAAACGCGCTGACAGCATTACCAGAACCTACAATTTCTGAACTTCGACTATCAAGACTTGATCGATGGCAACTAATTCAACAAAGAACTCAGCACTTCTGGACTCGGTGGTCACAATCATATCTTCAACGTCAACTGTCAATTTCGAAATGGTTTCACGCACGCAATGAGATCACACCCGGGTCATTAGTGCTACTTACCGACGAACGATTCCCACCATCAAAATGGCCACTCGCTAGGGTGCAGACACTTCANTCAGCACTCACACCTGGACACTTCTTAATTGGAAACGCGCTGACAGCATTACCAGAACCTACAATTTCTGAACTTCGACTATCAAAACTTGATCGATGGCAACTAATTCAACAAAGGACTCAGCACATCTGGACTCGGTGGTCACAATCATATCTTCAACGTCAACTGTCAATTTCGAAATGGTTTCACGCACGCAATGAGATCAAACCCGGGTCATTAGTGCTACTTACCGACGAACGATTCCCACCATCAAAATGGCCACTCGCTAGGGTGCAGACACTTCACCACGGATCCGATGGACTTGCTAGAGTAGCCACCATTAAAACTTCCAGATCAACTCTTACAAGACTCATCGTTAAACTCGCATTACTGCCAATCGTGACTACCAACGCAGACCAGANAACCCGGGTCATTAGTGCTACTTACCGACGAACGATTCCCAGCATCAAAATGGCCACTCGCTAGGGTGCAGACACTTCACCACGGATCCGA
>NW_016238443.1:0-1091 GCF_001687245.7 Rhagoletis zephyria | reverse complement strand
AATCGTTCTTATGTCTATTATTTGGGCAATAAAAATAATAGATCAGTATATATGAGTAATATATTAAAATATATTAAAATTTTTGTTTGTATTTTATAACTGATTGTTTTCCTTATTTTTCTTTTTAATTAATATGTAAGTATTTATGTATATTTATAAAACTTTGAAAAAAATTCAATGAATTAAATTAAACTATTTTAAACTAAAAAAATTGTTTTTAAATTTCTAGCAACTTTGAGCGTCTTTTTTTTGGTTTTTGTAGCGATCAGTTTGTAGAATATATTTTTGGTACACTTGTAGGCTGGTGTGATCTATTATTTAATGGTGCAAATAAAACACTTATTCCACCTTCGTTGCCCAACGTTTCGCTGGAATTTCCAGCATCATCAGGGGCGACTATGTTTATTAAATCCAACAAAGAAATACAAGGAAAAAACAAAAGATGTTAAAATGAATAATACAAGTTGGCATACATGTGTTTGTAAAAACAAAGACAACAATTATGGACTAATGCAAAGAACATATACTCACAATAATATTAAACATTTGCTTTACACTTAATATTAATACAAAAACACATAATCAGTACCACTCTCTATGGTAGTCTTGTCATTACTAAATTGTTTATTTTGATATGCATAACATATAGGCGGCCGCGATGTTGTCCGTATCTTCTTTTTTGTTGATCGTATTCTCCCTTTTTTCTAATATTCTTAAGCTTTCCAAAGTGTATCTCGTCATTTCCCTCTTTTCCTTGTCAATAATCCTAGTGTTAGTGAAATCAGCTGTGTGGCCGCTGTTTAATATGTGCTGTGATAGGGCTGTGCTGTGTTTTTGTTTCCTTATATCTGTTTGATGTTCGGCTATGCGAACACCTAATGCGCGTTTTGTTGTCCCTATGTACACTTTACCACAGCTTTCGTTCTCTTTGCCCTTACATTTAACTTCATAAACAACGTTGTTTTGTTGCTGTATGTCTAGTGGGCTTTTTGTTCTTGTGTAGATTCTACCTAACGTGTTATTTGTTTTGTAGGCGAGATTTTATTTTGTTCCTTTAATGTGCTGTGATCAAAGTTTTCGCTTAGCTTGGG
>NW_016238442.1:0-1091 GCF_001687245.7 Rhagoletis zephyria | reverse complement strand
GCATGTAAACAGGAATGTTTGACGGTTGTGACATCTGCATCGTGCTTAAAATAAAAACTTTTTGAAGGGTCGTAAATCGAAACTGCGTCACTTTACAACAACTCACTCGAGGCGACAAACTTGAAAAACTTGAAACTTGGTAAAGTTGTAAATTCTTTTCGATTGACACTGCACCAGTTGAGAGGACTTTCAATTATATTTATTTATTTTTATTGCGGTGCAATAATTACTTTTTGTGAATTTCATCGGGGCTACAAATGTCGGATGTATCCTTCTGACTTTCATCTTCACAATCTATTCTTCATTCTAATTCTTTTGGTTGTTTCGGAATTTGTCACGTAATCATTGGTTAGATATACGTCTGTGCACTTGCACAATATTCTAGGGACCGAAAATAACAGTTATTTTTTCCGAGTTAAATTTGGCCTAATATTTTTTGTTCCGAAATAAACCTCCTATCCGGATAATAAAGAAACCGGTTATCCAAATTAAACAAATTTGGTATCGTATGAAAGAGGACTGAAATAGAAATATCGAATGAAGCTTAACACCTCTATTTATATTTTTTCATAACTTAATACTAATGAAATTCATGTAAATACATACCTGACCCAATGTTTCTTCTATGGTAATTANTGGTTATAATTTATGAGGTTGAAAAAACCGAGTTATGCAGAAAATGTTTGAAGTTTGTGCTGATCTTGCCAATTTTAAGTCCGCAATGACATCTATGGAGGAGCGAGTGAGTGCGCTAGAGACGTTGCGCGAAAATGGTAACCAAAACAAAGATGTTATTACATTATGTCAGCAAGTGGATGAGTTGGAGAATGAGCTAGTGGCGACTGATGTAATCATTTATGGTGTTCCGCAGGTGCCAGAAGAAAATTTAGCTCTCTTGTTCTCACAACTATGCCAGGCGGTTAACTTGCCCCCANAAATTCACAAATTCTTTATTTCATGAATTCAAAAATGGTCCCGTATATGCATAGTTGGCGAATTCATCAAATAAAGTGCTTTGAAAAAGTGGAAACGCACTGGCGACAAACTAAAAAGTAGGGTTGTGACTTTTTCGGCACCCTTTTTAATTTGCA
>NW_016238439.1:0-1091 GCF_001687245.7 Rhagoletis zephyria | reverse complement strand
GGTTTAAATTTAATTAATGCTTTCAATCTGCTCACACATATGAGTTGTTGAAAACCATTTTTTTGAACATGTAAACCTCAATTAAATGTCAATTACACCAATTTACAAAAGTATTAAATGTAAAAATCAGTAAAAAATCAGTACAAACTCAAAAAATCAGTAGATTTTGCGTACTTATTTCGGGCTCTTAAAAATCAGTACAATAGAAAAAAATCAGCACACGTACTGATTAAATCAGCGCATCTGGCCACNGCTACTTGGGACAGCTTTATACAGAGGATCCGACACGTTATAGCGCTACCGGTATTTTCTTATATACATTCATATATTTCTTAATGAATTAAGAAAAAGGCCTCTAAATTCTTAGTAATCAAGTCTTTTCTACTAACTTTTTTTCTTCAATTACTAATTGCACCCCATAGTCGTGCACAAACTTTTTAAGAAACTTTTCCCTTATCTAATAAATTTCACATTCATCATCACACTTCTAAGCGATTCAGTTTTCTTATTTTCTTAGCACTTCACACCTTTGCTTTACTTTCGCAAGATTGCAATAATTGCAAACCAAAAGCATCATCAGCAGCAGCAGTAGCAGCGGATAGTCATGAAATATGCAGCAACCGACCAACCAACGCCAAAGTAACCAAACTCTTTGCAAACGCAAACTTCTACTCACTGTTCAATAGTTATGTATGTATGTGCAACGTTGCATCAACGAAAACAATGCCCCAAGGCAATAGTGCAATAGTCAAT
The DNA here is from genome assembly GCF_001687245.7 of Rhagoletis zephyria. Lineage (NCBI taxonomy): Eukaryota > Metazoa > Arthropoda > Insecta > Diptera > Tephritidae > Rhagoletis > Rhagoletis zephyria. The sequence continues at coordinate 338 of NW_016238439.1, read as the reverse complement.
GGTCATTCGTGCTGCAAAGTTGTGCCGCCCGCAAGCAACTTCCATTGAGCGGAAAAGTACACACCGAATGCTACTGCTGCTGCTGCTGCTGCTAACATTTGAAATAGAATCACATCAATGTGCTGAATCACAAAGTGTCAACAACTTTCAGCACGCGAGTTGAGTGAANGAAAACAATGCCCCAAGGCAATAGTGCAATAGTCAATGGTCATTCGTGCTGCAAAGTTGTGCCGCCCGCAAGCAACTTCCATTGAGCGGAAAAGTACACACCGAATGCTACTGCTGCTGCTGCTGCTGCTAACATTTGAAATAGAATCACATCAATGTGCTGAATCACA
>NW_016238438.1:0-1091 GCF_001687245.7 Rhagoletis zephyria | reverse complement strand
GCTATCATCAGCCGCTACCAAAATAAATATTTCGCTACAAAGACTATAGACCAGAAGCCGCCGACTGCCGTGAAGCAGAAGACAGAGCAGAAACAACTTTGTTACAACTGCTCGCAAACTGGGCACATAAAACCGAACTGTCCATTTCCACTAAGGCCGGACGGGTCATGCTTTAAATGCTGGAGGATGGGGCACGATCATCGAGCTTGTCCCAACCCGAGGAAAATTCTCAAACGCAAAGATGATGTAGCTGCTGTAGTGGAGTACAGTGACGATGCCGAGATCGTTGGAGAGCACAATTATGTAAGCATAGAATTTAAGCTAGCTAGGGGAATAGTCTCTAACCTTATTTTTTCTCTTTTTGATACTGGCAGTCCGGTCAGTTTTATTAGATTTTCGGACGTCCCAAAAGAACTGAGTATGAAAGTAATGAAGAGAACTGCCTCCACATTTAAGGGAATCGGTGGAAAACCCCTATTAATTTTTGGTACAATTGAATGTAAAATTTCTTTCAAAAATAAAATGGATGTTGTTGAATTAAAAGTACTTGCTGATAGTTGTATGTCTTTGCCGGTTATTTTGGGACGAGACTTTTTGAAGTTATTTAATATAAAATTAGCTAGTATAGATGAAGACACTTTGAAAACTATTCATAACAGTAAAACGTATTTAAATAAGTCATTAAAAACTGTGAATACCCTCACAACTGACGGGGCCATCGGGAACTCGGTTAATGATATACCAAAGTGCCGAAACCATGACGTTAAAGACCGAAATGAATGTAGTATCAGTTTTGGTGCCGTTGAGGTCCCAGATCTTTTTTGTATTGAAGTGAGTATGGATAAAGATCGTCTTGATATTGATCCCAAGTTGCCTAAAGATCAACATTCAGATATGGAACGACTGATAGAATCCACTTACTTAAAGACGGACATTGAGGTTGAACCGTTCATGTATAAAATGAAAATACATTTAACGACTGATATACCGTTTCATTGCCCTCCCCGGCGACTTTCCTATTCAGAACGGGGTGACGTACAATCTATAGTGGACGACTTGCAGAAAGAAGGGATAATCAGACCCAGTAACTC
>NW_016238437.1:0-1091 GCF_001687245.7 Rhagoletis zephyria | reverse complement strand
ATTTTACAGTGTTTACTTTTTTTACAACTTATGCATATAAAGTGCATATATTTTAGTTAAGAATATTTTTAATTCACGTACCATATTACCGTGCGAAAGTACAACCCGTGTCAAAATTATAAACGCACCACATATTATCAAGATGAATCAGGAAGTGTTCTACCGTTTCATCCTCTTAAAAGCAGAATGGGCAAATGCAGTTGTCATTTACGCCTATCACAGTGAGGTGTTTGTGCCACGTGAAGTGACCAATCAGTAGTCTCGTCTTCTCAGTGAGAGGAAAAGACTAGATAGACCTTCTAAGATTGAAAGCAAAATGCATCCACTCGATGGCTCCCAGTCGTTTCTGAGTGAAGTATTCACCCAGTTTCTGAAGGTGGCTTCCATGGTCGAATTGGGGAGTGCTATAACTGGCTACGATTGGAGGAATGCCTGGTCTAAGCCAACTGGGGCCAAAGGGTACTCTCGAGTTGCCCGGCACCCAGAGTAAAGCAAGTTCGTTATCTTTACCAACGTAATTTAGTCGAGACTTACATTGACGAACTAGTCTGAAGGTACTTAGATAGAGGGATAGCTAATGCCTTAAGTGCAGCTTAAGCTTCTTTCATAAACTTTCAGGGAACTCTCTCTCTAGAATCTTGTAGCATTGAAAAGACACAAGTGTCCGCCGGCAATTCCCTTATCGCCTCACTCAGTGTTATACCAATATTCGTTTATTTTTAGTCTGCAGGTGGCCTTTAAAGCTTCCCACGTATGATGACACAAAGAGGCGGTAAACACACCAGTGTGTCAAGAGCATTATATATCACTAAAAAAAAAAATAAAATTAAAGTTAAATAAATAGGCTATGAAGCAACCATTTTGGTTCTTTGCTATCGAAACCAGATAAATTTTCGTGGACCCCCACTTACAACTCGTGGACACCCATATTTTTTCACGCCAACGTTACCCCTGTCGAGCCTCCCGTGGATCCCTGAGGGTCTACCCGGCCCACCTTGCGAATCACTTTTCTTGGCTTAGGAGCTTTAAACTATTATGAAGCCTGCAAATAAACTCAGAACCGATATTTGTAATTGGCAAATATGTTTTCA
>NW_016238436.1:0-1091 GCF_001687245.7 Rhagoletis zephyria | reverse complement strand
TGGAATGGCCCATATATATTTATGTACATACATTAGGGCGGGTTAATTTGTATGGAACATTTTTTTCGACGTCCTTTCTAGCATTTTTGTATTCTACTTAAAATTCTAAAATCAATTTCGAGCCACTCAAATTTTAAAATAAGCTATATTTAATTAATATGAACTTAATATGTTAATATATCTACATACAAAGCAATTTATGTATATGTATTTTTTTTCTGCGCCATCTGGCGGATCTTTGAATAAAAATAGATATAAAAAAACTCATGATAATTTTATATTAAATGAGCCTCTCACTGCACAAATTGCTGAACTCAACTTTTTAAAAAATTCTAAGTTTTATTGTCAAAGCTCGCAGTCCGGCGCAAAATATGTATATGAGATTATTGTGTTTGTGATCATGTAATATTATGCAAAAGCCTGTCACAATCCTTCAAAGACTGAAAATTACCATGATTGTCAAGAAAATATTCTAAGTGTTGTTCGAATGATATTATGTTTAATCTTTAGTATACATACAGTGGTGGAAGCAATAATAGAAGCTTTTTATTTTGACCAGTTTTGGCTATATTTCTTTCGGTTTTCGATGTTTACGAATCTTCTAAAAAGGATGTCGAAATAAAATTAACCCACCCTAACATACATATACAGGTAAAAGTTAGTTTTGAACTAGCAAAGAGTCCAAGTGCCGCAAGTAAAAATATGTACGTGTGTGAGCACACTTAAAATGGCAAAGAAAAGCTGCACAGTCGGAGCAAATAAAACAGTGGCGCAACTCGTCGGCGAAAATGTCAAGCGCTATTATAGCCCAGTTGCAGGGGAGCAACACATATCGCCACGAGTGCANAACTCAAAAGAAACAGCAGCAAGTCGGCGAAAAATTGCAAACTAGCTACAAAATGTTGGCAACGAGGCAGACAAAGCCAACAACAACAAAGGTAATAACAACGACAAAAGAATGTGCTAACAATACTGAAAACAATGACCAGCAATAAGGCGCAAAAATTTTCCCCCAAATACAATTAAAGTGGGGGAAAAGTAAAGGGCAGCGTAAAAAGATCCTTAACTAGCCGTTGTGGTGATTGCCGAAA
>NW_016238435.1:0-1091 GCF_001687245.7 Rhagoletis zephyria | reverse complement strand
CTCGGAGGACTACCCTCGATTAAATTGACACTAAATAATAAAGAAATCAGATTTTTAATAGATACGGGTTCATCGGTAAGTTTAATTAAACCATATATATCAAGTAATGAAGCTACAAAAGTAAAACCAATTATTTTAAAAACGGCAACAGGTAAAGTTGTTCTAGACAAAGTGCAGGAAATAATTGCTTTTACTAAACATAATTTAAAATTCTATGTGTATACATTTTCTGAAAATTACGAGGGACTTTTAGGTTTTGATATACTTAAGAAACTGAACTCGAAAATTAATTTGCAAAATATGACTATTAATTTAAGTGGAAAGCTTTATTCATTTTGTAATAACAATAATTCGGTAGATCACTTTAGCAGTAATTTAAATGTTATCAATGATGACAACGATGAAACTAAATTTAGACTAAGCCACTTAAATATTGAGGAATATAAAGAGGTCAAAGGCCTATTGACAAAATTTAACGNACTTAAATATTGAGGAATATAAAGAGGTCAAAGGCCTATTGACAAAATTTAACCACATTTTTTATAAGGAAGGAAATCAGCTAACTTTCACCCACAAAATAAAACATAAAGTCAAAACCGTGCACGAAGACCCTATCTACGTAAAGTCTTATCGATATCCGGAAGTGCACAAGGCGGAAGTAGACAGGCAAATAGCGGAAATGCAGGAGCAAAAGATTATTTGCCATAGCGATTCTCCGTACTCTGCACCGCTGTGGGTTGTACCTAAGAAACTGGATCAATCAGGGAAAGAGAACTGGATNGGAAATGCTGGAGCAAAAGATTATTTGCCATAGCGATTCTCCGTACTCTGCACCGCTGTGGGTTGTACCTAAGAAACTGGATCAATCAGGGAAAGAGAAATGGAGAATAGTTTTCGACTTTCGTAAGTTAAACACAATAAAGATAGACGATAGGTACCCGATCCCGAACATGGATGAAATCTTAGACAAGTTAGGTAAATGTATGTACTTCTCCACTTTGGATTTGGCTCAGGGCTTCCACCAAATCGAGATGGACCGTGCAACAGCATTTTCTACGCAAGGAGGGCATTACGAGTTCTTGCGTATGCCA
>NW_016238433.1:0-1091 GCF_001687245.7 Rhagoletis zephyria | reverse complement strand
TGTTTTATTCTATTAGTTCACAAACAACATTTACACCGCTAATTTAATAAGCACTCTTTGCTTGAAGAGAGGACAGCAGCAGCAGCAGCGGGTAAAAGACACTACTGTCCTCAAAATCACTTGATTGATTGAGTGTCAGCGCTAAACGTGTGTGTGTGTTAGGTGTGCTAAACGGGTTAACAACAACAGCAAAAACAACTACCAAAATGACCCGATTTACCACAGACAGTACAATACAGTTTACCTTGTTTACCAGCAAAGTTTAGTCAAGCAGAAAAATAGTGCCGGCTAGTGGCCAAAATCATTGGTTGCCTTTTGGAGCGATTAATTAAGATTCTGGTTCCGTGTTCAGTGTCTGCCACCACCACCACCAGCACTTTTACTGTGAGCTTTAGAGGCCGCCAGCAACAGAAACAGCAGATCGTTCAGAAGAGCTAATGACATCTGCTGCAATTGAGTGGCCGGTCGGTCGGTCGGTCGGTCGGTCATCGTCATCGTCATCGTCATAGGCCGCTGCGCTAATGACGATTCATCATCAGAGGAAAAACCGAACAGAGCAGAGCAGAGCAGAGCAGAGGCGGCCAGTATTGTGTGTCAGTGTCACTGAACTGAACTGAAGCACTGCGATACGACCACTGCCCCCACCACCACGACCACGACCACCACTGTTCCATTTGGATCAATCCACTTCAATTAGCGTCATTTGCGAGTCGAGTCAAAATCGATTTGATTAGCCGAGGAAAATAGGGAAAGGGACTGAAAAAGGGAAGAGGGGTAATAAAAGAAATGCGGAAGAGGGCGGAAAAAAGAAGAGAAGAGTTTGCCAAAGTGATAAGTACTGCTGGTAATCCATTTTTTTTGTTATTTCATAAAACTCTCTTTATCATCACTGTCCAAACATTTAGGCTTTCTCTTTGGNACTTTTTCCCTTCCCCTCTCTCTTTCCAATCCCCCCCCCTTTGTCCTTGGATCCCCTCCTGATTCAGATCCCCCTCTCTTCTCGATCCAGGAACAGAGGAAAAGAGAGAGAAAAGAGCGCGCCAGCGCGGCAGGGTGGCCAGCGCAGTTGAGTGTGACGGACGGGTACTGGA
>NW_016238432.1:0-1091 GCF_001687245.7 Rhagoletis zephyria | reverse complement strand
AAAAAAGATGCTTATGAAAAACTTCGGCGAAGTATGCTAAGAGTCTTTGCGCTGAAGTTTTTTTATGCGGCTTTTTTCGCCGTCAATTTTTGAGCTCGCGCCTTTATTCGTTTCTAGTGACCATATATGGTATGGACTCATTTGTTGCAACTGGGCAAGAATCACGTAACTTTGAAACGATAGTCGTTCAAACGATACTGATAAAACGACCTCGAAAAAACACTGATTTATGCTTTGTGTTGCTGTTACGTATTACTGTTACTGTTACGTGAAGCAAAACTAGAATCGAGTTGACAATATCGCACAAACGATCCAACAATTTTTGGTTTTCATGAAGCAACACAATCTCGACACGATATCGTTCAGACGATTGTCGTCATACGTGATTCATGCCCAGTACTCTACCATGAACATTTCCAGAGATATGNATATGCATATGTATGGATGATATAATAGCTTTGATCTAATACTTTTCGTGTAAAATCCTGGAAAAAGGTCAAACAGCAAAATCACTCTCTGAAGTGAGAGTAAGGGTCAAAACATAGTGGAGCGGCGAGCAAAGTGAAGAGCTAGCATCGAGCAAAGCTTCAATTACAAACGTGTATGTATGCTTTGCTCTTCACTATGCGCTTTCCCATTGAAACATATGCGTTTGAAATCGACGCTTTGCTCAATGCTCTTTGCTCGCCGTTCCACTATGTTCTTACCCTAATATTACGTTCAAATTGGCCCCATTTCACTTGTTAAATGAACAAGAGCTTTTTGGAAAACACAATCGTCCACATTGAACATTTGGAGTTAACTTTGACGGTTGTTTGATTACCAATAAAAATTCGAAAAAGAATTATTCAAAATCAAGTTTTTGTNCAAAAGAAAAACTAAATTGAGGAATATATACAAATAGAAATGCTCAAACTATAAGCTCAAAATCAATAANAAATGCTCTTTGCTCGCCGCTCCACTATGTTCTTACCCTAACAAGTGAGTAACAGCAAAACGTACGGAACAAAAAAGCAGCGGGTAAAATCCTGCAACTTCAATATCTACACAACTCTCCCAAAAATCGCTCTCATTTACATGAACCACAGATT
>NW_016238431.1:0-1091 GCF_001687245.7 Rhagoletis zephyria | reverse complement strand
CTATTCACTCAAATTCAAAAAAATTTGAAGCCAAAATCATTCATTCGTTCTGTATATGAATAATTCAAAAGCTCACATCAGCTGCATACATTAAAATGTTGGAAAATTGTATATCTGTAGAAATATCGTTTATAAAAAGCAAGAACAGAACCGGGCCTAGGTGGCTACCTTGAGGGACTCCTGAAGTAACATAAATGACATAGAGGTATGAAGAGATCCAATGTAGGAAATTAGGTGCAAGACCAAGAAGATCAAGTTTATAGATTAGCAACGAGTGGCACACTTTGTCAAATGCTTTACTGAAGTCAGTATATATAACATCAACAGTTTTGCTTTCACTAAATGCTTTTGAGATATAGGATGTTAATTCAAGTAAATTTGTAGAAGTTGATTTGCCCTTGCAAAATCCATGTTGACTATATGAAATGCTAGAAGAGATAGAATGCGTCAACTGATTTGTTATAATTGCTTCAAATAATCGTTATAATTGTAGCGAAAGTGCGCAACAGGGGCGTGCCTTCTCTTTTGCCCTAGTGCGTTTTTTGAGTGGATAAAAAGAGAAGGCACGCACCTGTTGCGCACTTTCGCCACAATTAAAACGAGTTGTCCCTTCTTGTTATCTACGTTCTTTGGTAATGCAGTGAAAATATTCAGCTATGAAGATTTGTGGAAATTCCTGTATTGCATATTTCACGGGGCAATATTTTGTTATCTGCTTATGAGATGGTAACCAAATTTACCGGTTACAAGAGAGCACAGAATGCGAAAAAGGTTTAAAAATTGACAGCCACTTTAATTACCGGTTATAAAATTTATGTTACCAGCGCAGAATAGACCTGTAAAAAGTATAAAATTGAAAACGTAAGAAAACAAATCCTGAATTCTTATCCTGACACAGTTCACTGACTAAACGAATAATTACTTATTTCTTACAAGATTAATTAGTCGCATTTTACTATTTTAACTTCCAAACCATCAAGTTCCATTTAGGGATTTGCCTAAATTCCAACCAGCCGTTTTCGATGAGCTGTTTTCTTGTTGCCAAATTGCTGTGGGCTAAAATATGTATTTATATGTATAATATGTATGTA
>NW_016238430.1:0-1091 GCF_001687245.7 Rhagoletis zephyria | reverse complement strand
AATGGGGAAAAACTGGCGCACAAATAGCACATCGAGCCCCAATATGGGCAAATTATTCTAATAAACTCTCTCTGTTTGTGTGTCGCACACTCAAAAACCCCGCAAATGAAAAAGCTCGGCACTCTTCCGCAATTTTCTTTTCCGTGCTAGCACGCAGTTTCCATTTTCCAAAAAAAAAGAAGTATCACCGCCGAGTAATATAGTAATTTTAATTTGTCCCCTCTCTTCCTCCTCTTTCACAAGCTGAAAAAATTGAAAAATACTTTAAATTCCCGCGCGCATTTGCGCAAAAAGTCAAGTGCGACAATTGTTTGAGTGCTGTACGAGAGAAAGTATGTTTTAGCAAGGGCTGCTAACAAGTGCGCTCTGATAACAACGGTCCGGAACGGCGACAACTCGACTACCAACAACTACCGCGGCTCCATTCAAAAGTGGCAGCAAAAAAAATTGAAAAAATAGCCAAATATGTACAGAGAAAACAGGCAACGTCAGTATAAAACGAAGGAAAGATGAAAAAGAATTCTCACCAGACCGACAGACAGACAGGCATCAGACGCTGAATGTCGACTTTGAATGAAAAAAAGGAAAAGGAAGAAAAGGAAAATGCTAGTAGAAAATGTAAACACAGGCACAGTCACAGCATTGTGACGCTGTGTCTGTGTTCCAGAACAGAGCAGGAAAAGCACAGGACTCAACAAGGACAGACCAGCCACACCGGCTCAAAGGCTCACAAAAGCTGGTGCCCCCGCCGTTGCTTCCAGTGCCGCCAGTGTTAGCNGAAACAGCAGCAATCAGCGGCACTAATGCACATAGAGCATGTGCAAATAGAGCCAGAGTAAGCGAGAGAGTAAACAGCGCACAGCGAGGTGCACTGCTGCTGATGCTGGTGGCCAGCAAAACTGCTCGACAGCATTTATGATCAAAGACAAACAGAGGAGAGGAAAATGTAAAGAATAAAATTGACAAAAATAAATTTTTTTACACTTTTTTTTCGCACACAAAGTTGAGGATCACAAATGAATGGCTGAAGTGCACTGCAATCAGCAGAGTGTGTTGGTGGTCGAAGCAAAAAGCGACTAAAAACAGAAAGA
>NW_016238429.1:0-1091 GCF_001687245.7 Rhagoletis zephyria | reverse complement strand
TCCAAGTCCTGTCGTTAGATGAAACTAAAACAAAGATGCCAATCAACCACAGAGTTCGCAACCAGAAACTGCACACAAAGATGGGTACAGATCAGAGACATACTTAGACCATAATTATGCGAAAGGCAGGCGACAAACGTCGAGCCGATGACCAGAAAGAAGTACCATAAACAATGACCAGAAATTTAGACCAGGCATTGAGTGTCAAATTAGATGAGCGGGAGAAGGGATAGGCGACAACTGTAGACAGAGACCAAGTATTAGAGAGAGATACATATGTAGACGGACAGGGCCCAGATATAAGAAGACCAGAGCTATCGAAATCCGTCAGCAGTAACATGTCAGCCGCCGTTGTGGGTTTTTAACGAACTTTGTAAAGATGGTAACTGAGATAATTTTCGGTTCGATTGGAGGTTCGCTAAGCAAGGCTACATTTAAACTTTTTTCGCTTGGTTTATTTCGAAAAACCACTGCAAGCTCAGTTAAAAGGCTATGAATAAGCCGTCAACGTTGCCTTTTGGCTTTTGAGGAAAGTTTTAGTTGTAGCACCATCAATGGAATACTGCAAAGTTACATAGAATTGCTACCCATTGAAAAACAGAGCATTTCATCGTAAGCACACGGCCGGATGTAGGGTTTGAAGTGGGATGACACCAGGTGGGTAGCTTGGTGCCTATTTTGAAAATGCAGAATGGAAAACGAATTATTCTAGGTAGCCATTTTTCTGGTGTAGCGAGCTCTGGAGGCCATAAAGTAGACTGATCCTAAAGAGGTCTGGAATTTCCTGATCTCCTCAGGTATATATGTACATATGTAGGTATGTTTATTGGCTCGAAAAGTTCAAAAACTCACCGCCTTACACTATAAATTCAGCGGAAAAAAAGATGTATGAATGACATTTTCATTTTATCGATTGCGGCGACGTTGCCAATTTTCATGTTTCTTTTATCTAATACGAAAAATAAGCTTCAATACTTGAAAATTTCAGTGCTTAATATTCTTTCTTCACTTTTCCTCTGGAAAGCTTCTTCACGACAAATCCACATAATCAATGCAAGGTTGCCAATTTTCATTTATCAAGGAGTAGGCTA
>NW_016238428.1:0-1091 GCF_001687245.7 Rhagoletis zephyria | reverse complement strand
AGCTGTTGCTAAACTGAACTGATTAGCTGCTGCTGAAGTCGCTTTTGTGCTGCGCTCGTATTTTAACGCTAATAAATGTGAGCTAAATCTGGCTAGAGCCGAGCTTCATAAATTGCAACACCCCACAAAAAGAGAAAATCATGAGAAAATTGTAACAAGAAAGCGCAAACAACGACCATAAACTGCAATTGTTTGTTAGATGTATTATGCGAAATGGAAATTCGTTAGTTTACTTATGCCAACATTTGCAACTGCAACAACCAACATAAAAATGCTATTCACCTAAATGAGTGAATATAGTGACCAAACGAAGTGGCACCTCAGTATGAAGCGAGACAGTGGTTTGTCGATGAAAATCAGTTGATTACTGCGGATTTTAGGGAAGAACTTCAGCAATTTTTTGAAGTGAAACTTCTTAATCGAGTTCGGAGATGGTTGCGTTAAATATTTAACACCAAGCCATAAACTCTGTATCGTTCGTTCGATTTTTAAAAATGAGGTGTCACATGAAAGGCCTTGTCCTTCGGGTGTACACCATAGCCTTAATTCCATGAAAGGAGTTGCACATGTTAGAAAATCGAATTCAAAATTTCTCTGCCGCAGAGGGTTCCGTAAAATATTTAACATCAAGTCATAAAATCTGTATCGTTCGTACGATTTTCAAAAATTAGGTGTCACATGAAAGGGCTTGACATGCAGATTTGCAGTATGGTTTTAGTNTGCAGTATGGTTTTAGTCTTTTAAAGGGTTGCCATATATACGAAAATCAAATTCAAATTATTTATTAAGTTAAACGAATTATCCCAATATGGGTATCAAAAGAAATGGTTTTGAATAAGTTGTATTTTCTAGCTAAATGTAGGAGGGTTGCCACCTGTTTCAAAAGTAAAATTTAGTTAAATTATACAAAAGTCTTACGCTTAAAATACTATACAGTACACAAAGAGCTTACAGAAACACAATTAAAATATTTTTGAGGTGCCTGAAGAGGGTGGCCACCTGTTTCAAAAGTTAAACTCAAATTATTGAAGCAAATCTTATTATTATAGCTTCGTTATGTTTGCGATAAATATTTAACGCCACGGTACAGG
>NW_016238427.1:0-1092 GCF_001687245.7 Rhagoletis zephyria | reverse complement strand
AACCTAACATAACCCGACAGCATCGCTCCGTCCGATGAGATTTGCTCAACGATTTGGTTTTGTCATACTTAAACTTTTCAGAACTTCACTTCAGCATCCATCTAAATTCTTAACTGCAATTAAGGTATGAAAAGTTGCAAATATTTATTTGTTTTTCTCTTCGAAATATTTTCCAATAACTTATTGCCAGTGGCGAGAAAGTACTTCAAATTCATTCTGTTGACAGAAAAGAAACACATCCGCGCTGGAAAAGCTCTTCCCATTCAAGCTTAAATGCTAGGATAACTTGAAAATTGTCTGCCCTTATTGCCGTCGGCTTTCACTGTTGCAGCAGCGCAGAAAATTTCACTCTAAACAAATTAAAATTCAATTAAAAAGATGAAATGACATTTCACGGCTTAAGTCATGCCAGCAACGCCATCACACTGGGCCCGCGGGAAATCACTGAAAGACTTGATGCTCACACTTGGATAAGCTGTGAAATTAAAAACGAGAGCAAGTTAGTGGCAAGCAAAGTTGCATATTGCAACACATTGACTTGACTTTGCGNAAGGCGCGCACGCGTCGGGAGGAGCAAGCAACTAGGCAAGCAAATTATACACCAACATCGACTTTGGCATAGCAAATCTTGGCACTAACTTTATGTACGATGCTACAAACAGACAAGCAGACAATACAAAAGCTGCTCACTCGCTTGCTTGTTAGTTCGTTCGTTCGTTAGTTTGCTCGTTCGCTCTGTCAATGGCATCAGACCAAATGACTAACCACAAAACGACCAAAGTGCAGTGATGAAAACTTTTTCAGTCGCCTGCAGCAGCAGCAACAGCAACAGCAATTTCAAAATTCGCAATGCACGCGAAACTTGTTGGCTTTGGCTATTGTTGTTGTCGTTGTTTAATGCTTTGTTGCATGCAACATAGTAGTACATACATAACTGACAGCTGGTTGGTTGTGAATGGTGCACGTCCATACTCGCTTAAGTTGAATGTGGAAAATTAAGTTGACAATTTGCGCAATCTTTCAGTATGTCTGCCTTTCACTTCAAGCGCTGCTCGTTCACCAACACAGGCCGAGATGACCTTTTTCATTTAA
>NW_016238426.1:0-1092 GCF_001687245.7 Rhagoletis zephyria | reverse complement strand
CAATGGACAATCAAATGTCTAAGTGAGTCCCCTTTGCGGGTCTGCCAACCTAACCTAACCTAACCTAATGCCACGCGGGTTTAATAGTGAGTTTATAACTACATATACATACATACATAGGTACTTATCGGATCTCTTGAGTGCCTTAACGCGATTGGGTAGAGCTGTGTAGAGAGAGGAAGTTCCCTAATTACATGCATTTTTATTTGATATTGTCTCATTTCAGGTTCAGATGAGAGCCTCGGATCGCCACTTCAGCTAACCAACTAACCAGATCCCGGGCTAAGTTCTTCAACAATAACTTTTCTGCTGGTAGACCGCCCTTCCATTATTCCATAAGGACAAAGCCATCTTACTACGGAAGTCGTATGCAATATAACGCGAAAGATTTCTTATTTAAATTACCAGACAGTACATAAATCACTTTTACATACATATGTATGTAAATATGTAAATACGAGTGTCCAAAAATTCAATATGGCGCTTTCTGTTTAAATCTTCCTAGCGCAGCGAATCGCCTTTAGTGGAATCGGAAGTAAATCTCATATACATGTCAGACAAATTATTATTACTATTTTGATAGGTACTTAAAATGAAAATAAAAAAATAATGATCTTTGATTGTAACCATTTCTAGCGGAGTTGCGCAGCTAACCACATCCTTCTTGCCCGAATATAGCCGAATAGCCAAGAAGCCATCGAAATGATGACAATGGATGAGTTGGCTAAAATGAATTGCTGGGAAGAAAGCGAAAGGGGCGAAAAAAGATCAATAAGGAGATGCAGCAATCGCTTGAGAAAAATCTAAAGATCATTGTGGCCGTGAAGATACATACATACTCGTACCTACGAGTTGCACCAACAGCAAGCAGCCACTGAAGTAGGCAGTGTCGTTAGGACATAGGCGGATCTGCGTGAATCAGTAAACTAAATTCATACATATATACATACGTACATATGTATGTATTACTCGCTGTACCCCTACACGCAATCGGTAACAGGTGGCGCGGAAGCTGATCAATCGAAGGCAGAGATGTACGAACCCGCGCGGTTTACAAACAGTTGTAGGCAGAGGCTGGGCGTAAAAAAAAAA
>NW_016238425.1:0-1092 GCF_001687245.7 Rhagoletis zephyria | reverse complement strand
ATTAATATACCCTTGTGCACAAGTGCGCTCGGGTATAAAAAAAATACATAAAATAAGTTGCTAAATGACATACAAGTATTTTCTCTTGCAAAAGCTTTTCACCAAGAGTGGTGAATGAAAGAGCTTTTTTTCTAGAATAACAAAAGTCTTTCGAACTATTTTGCCATCTGTCTTTCATTTGTCTTACAAAAGACTTTTTACTATCTTAGCCAGAATTGCCTACACCATTAAACTTTTTTGTTCGAATGCAATGATGTTGACGTCTAGTACATGAGCCGAGGGGATAGGCCCATATTTTCCTGCGAGCGTTTAGGTTGCAGGCCGTAGGTTAGTATTAGTCGGCGCCGTAGCTTGGTATAGGTGTTATGATGGCAGTATATAACCACATCACATCACAAGTTTCGGTTTTGATCGCCAATTTTTGCTGAAGACTCTCTTGCAGGTATGGTATGCTGCGCTGCCCTTCTGTCTATGATATTCGATGTTGATGTTCAGTTTGGTAATACACCCAAATACTTTGCTCTAGAAGAGCATCTTACCATCTGTCATCAACCCCTAGTTTCCTTAGGGGCCACATTCTATGCCCAGAAAGGTCAGACGCACCATTATGGGAAGAGCGGCTTCCTGGTTGGCTGAATTATCAGTGTAGAGAGAACTACTTCCTCCGCAAATACTTAATCTCTCTTTTATTCTGTAGTGGGTGAAAAATATTGACGTATAAATCAGTTATGGGCACTGCCTTGCCCGCGGGCAAAGCTCGTTTAAGCTTTCCATACATTTAGTATAGGCGCGTGCAGAGTAAAAGCTCTTCTCTCTCTGCCCATCTCTGGTATAAATACTTCAAAGAGTGGCCGGAGTTCAAGCTATTTACCATGTGGTTTTCCTATTTCGCGTTTTAATTTGTATAACAGGTTTGCTTATTAATAATTCTTGTATCTATTTGTATGCAACTTGAATTACAAATTAAAACTTATTACAACAAATTAATTAAATCACTTCAAAACTATGCATTTAATGACAAATACGATGGGCTTTAAATCCTCTACTTACAACGAGTACGTCGCACTGCCACAACTAATGAGCGTTTAATTG
>NW_016238423.1:0-1092 GCF_001687245.7 Rhagoletis zephyria | reverse complement strand
GGTTCCTTGGCTAAAAATATTTTATGACAATGTAAGCTTCTAATAAAACTGTTCAAAAAAGAAGATTAATCTTCAAATAACTATGTATGTAAATTGTTGATGCAGTTATAAATAGTTTTGTACACTCTCGTTTAATAAAACACTTAAGTGCACCAGAAATTTCCTATTTAAACTTTTATAACATAAATTCAGTTGGTAGATGTTTAATCGTATATATGTATGTATATATGTAGTAGTGCCAAAACAGTTTTGGAATCACTCACTCACCCACTCACCCACTCAATGCAATAAAATTACAACAGCTATCAATGATAAACAATGAAAGTAATTCAACAATTTCCATCAATCGGAACTTCGAGCAAGCAATACCAACAATATGTCAGAATGCCAGCAATGCTAGGTGTTTCTCAGTGGTGCATAGATTTTGCTCATACGCCTCGTTGTACGTTAACATACCAGATATTCTACCTACATACATACATATACACGCGAGTATGTTTGTACTCTCATATATATGTATGTATGTATATACCTCAGTATATTTAAAGAGCAAACCTTTCGCACGCGCAGTCACTCATTCAGTGTTTATATATAAATGCAAAGGTAATCAAAAACGGGTTCATATTTAGGGATGCAAACGATGTATCGATATTAGCTGTATCGATGTTTTAAAATTCGATATATTGGTATCGACGATATTTGGACGAACTGTTTGTTTCTTATAGACGCTTTTTTGATAACTTATTAATAACAAAATCGAATACTTACTGCACATGGCGTTGTAAGTGATTACTTGCAAAAAGGAAAACTGTTTTTCGAACACGACAATGAATGAAGTCTTTAAGTGTAAACAATGTTGCTAGAGTTCACTCTTTTATGCGAAAATTCAAAAGGCAAAATTTCAAACACTTCCGCCACAGGGCGGTCTGAAATATTCGTTGCGCTTCGTTTGTGCTGTTAACTGCCGAAGCGATGTACGAACAGCACAGCACAGTTTTCTCGCTCTTTGCATATAGTCAGGGTTTCGGCTGTGCGTTTGTATGAAACTAATACTATGTCTCCATTGAGAGATTTATCCATTAAGATTTAATA
>NW_016238422.1:0-1092 GCF_001687245.7 Rhagoletis zephyria | reverse complement strand
TTTTTTTTTTAATATTATTAACTTACTTCGTTAGCTATGTATATGTTTTGCAAATGTTTTATCGCTTTTGTAATTGTATTTTTTTTGTTTTGGATTTTCTCTTACTCATCTAGCAATTTTTTTTATTGTTTACAATTTAGTTATTATCTATCCCCATTACGTTTGTTGAAGTTTAAAAAAAAATAAAAAATTGCGTAATTTCTAGATCCAATTAATATACATACGTACAACTGAAGTTGACTAAACATTTCTACACACTCACTTACCTACATATGCATGTGTCTTTATGAATCTACATTACCGTTATTTAGAATATTTTTTTGCAATCTCTTAAACATATTAATTTTATATCAAACACATACATACATACTCATATGTCAAAACAAAATAGTCATTAATGTAGCAAAACCTCGGTACTCTTATTGAACGCGAAAACGCATTTGAAAATACTACGGATTATCGATAATCGACTAACAGTCGTTGGTCTACTACTAGTCGACACTCGCAATAGGATTGAATATTGTAAGAGACAGTAATGCTTATTCAAGGACAGACGCAGAAAATTTTAAAGCCCACGGAGCACAAAGATGTGGTCGTAGGTTGCACAGGTTAGAGCGATCAGCCCTCTCATCCTAGTAGACGAACCACTCCAAGGTCTTGGTAAAAGGACTTAGATGTTCAGGACTACGCCGATTATCCCATACAAAAGGCGCTGAATAGAACCACTAGAGACGGTTTCTAGAATCACTTTTTCGGAGAGAGAAGATACTAACCTAAACAAGTCAAATATGTAGGAATTTCCATTGATGTCAAGCCCTCATTAAATTCTCACCTTCATACATACATTTAAAAGGCCAAGGTCTCCATTTGAACCTGCTGGAAGATTATGGAGCATAAGTGGTGCATAACAGACAGATTTGTAAGATAAGTGAAGTATTTCCAAGTCCATCCTAGCATATGCCCGCCTGGCAAAAGAAGGCAGAAGTGTAGTACCCGCAGGCCAC
Source organism: Rhagoletis zephyria (assembly GCF_001687245.7). Classification (NCBI taxonomy): domain Eukaryota; kingdom Metazoa; phylum Arthropoda; class Insecta; order Diptera; family Tephritidae; genus Rhagoletis; species Rhagoletis zephyria. The sequence goes on along the minus strand of NW_016238422.1, from coordinate 88 downwards.
GTCATTGCCTAAAATTTCCACTCGACTAGTGATTAAAATGGAAAAACTTGGCAGCACTGCATAGTTTTCGACGATTTTCGTCGTTTAC
>NW_016238421.1:0-1092 GCF_001687245.7 Rhagoletis zephyria | reverse complement strand
CTTCTTTAGATGGTTGCCACTTCGCCAGTTTTGCAGATAAAAAGTTATAAGTTCCTTTTCAAAAAATATTTAAAATATCTGAAATTTACAGGGGCTTTGCGTGTAAGCGGTTAGCCAACACACAGCACTTTAAGGGCCGGTTACTCAATGTCTTGTTAACACTAAAGGCTCTGTTATGCATACTTGGCATTGCTTGAGAGTTGTCACATAAGGAATCTGTTAAATGAGCTTCGCGTGTAAGCGGTTACCCAACGCACAGCATTACATACGTAAAAGNATATCCGGTTAAACATAGTTATCGACGTTACCGACTCCCTGTTGTATGCATGGAGTCGTAGACGTCGATAACGATGTTTAACCGCAGATTAGTGTTAACCAGACATTGAGTAACCGGCCCTAAATGTAGAATTCTGTTGGGTTTTAATTTTTATTTAAAAATGGTATAGCAGTGCAAGTAAGCATAATTGCGCTATAACTATTGCCATAACAGATAATTATCAGGAAGAAGAATATGCGCCGGTTGTCTGATTACCACTGCTTCCCAGTTAAACATCATTATCGACGTTTTCCATATCATTTAACCGAAATAGGGAAGGTGCCGCCGAGTACTGTCGTTCACCCCGGTGGACGAATGTCTAGACGCAATCTGCATCAAAGCGAAATTCTTTAACATCTCGCTCATCTGCCCATGCATCGACGAAAGAGAAGAGCCGCCCAAGGATCTCTTTCATGAGCGCTTGGAGCGTTCATACGACCGCTGCCCCGTCACGATTAACAAAATCGTCCTTGGTGATTCCAACGCCAAGTTGGCCAAGGAAGGCATCGGCAACATGGTAGTATGCAGTACTAGGTTCAAGCTACTTAGCTGTGTCCAGATCGAAAAGCGAGAAACGAAATCGATGAAGTTGTGATAGACGGAGGGAATGCTTCCAGTGTTTTATATGTGCGTACACTCCGAGGGCCAAACATCGACTCGGACCACATTTTCGTTGCAGCCAAGATACGAACCGGCCTCTGGGCAACAAAAAATTTGCATCCAACAATATAATAGGTTTGTATAGTAACCAATAGTCAGTACTAATTTGTACTGGA
>NW_016238420.1:0-1092 GCF_001687245.7 Rhagoletis zephyria | reverse complement strand
CATTTAAGTTTGCTGCTGGGTACACATTAACAGCAAAAATACGTACAATAAGAAAATAACTAACTACAAGTAAGGATTCATCACTCAAATGCAAGATTATTAGTGTCGACTCAAATGAGAAGGAAAACGAAAAAACCGAAACAGAAATCTAATTTCCTCACATACATGCAACTGGCTGTATGCACATTGCCAATCAATTGCCTGTTACCTGATAACACTTACCACCAACCATGGCACGCCGCTGACATTGCTGCCTCAGCTGCCGATATGTCAGAATTATAACCAACTCTCTGGTGTAAAGGATATGTTGAAGAAAAATTGATGCTGCTTTCTCTAAACGCATCTGAATACACTAACACATGTATGTATGTATGTACTAGGTATGTACATTTGCCACTGCCGCAACAACAAGCACAAAAATGTATAGAAAATTGCATTTTGCCTTAGCAAAACATAAAAAAAAACCAGCGGAAAAAATATTCTGTCTGTCTTTTTAGTTGTATGCTTGTAAGCATGTCAAGACTGCTGTAATACTGGCGCATAGCATGCAACAGCAATCAGCAGCAAAGCTAACCATGTTGTCGGCTATGAGCTGCTTACAAATTGCGTATACGTCACGTATGCCTGAATCGTGGTGGGAAGCGTTTCAATGGCGTATTCGTACTTAGTATATGTTTAACTATTGGCGAGAATTTGCGTTCGTATGCATACCCAGACGTATTGCATATCAATTATGGCATGTGAAATATTTTTAGCGCATACAAATGTGGATGTAGTTATTTATATTTGACAATGTGTCTGTATGCATGATTTGCGTTTGCATACGTGCAGGTGTAAATTTTTGCACCAGTAGAATAACTCAAAACGACAACAAATGAACTAAGGAATATACTTGACATTTAGCAGAAATGTGACAGCTGAGAGATGACTGAAAGAGTTTGAGTGGGAAAAAATGAGGGTTACATACATATGTACATACATTTGTAATTGAGTTAGAATAATAGTACGCATATCAATTTGTGTGTATGTATGGACATAGCTGTATTTATGGCCCCTATTATGAGTTGCATTCGATTTTCGACTGTGGTCGAA
>NW_016238419.1:0-1092 GCF_001687245.7 Rhagoletis zephyria | reverse complement strand
GTACTATACGCTTACGCTCACGCTCACGAGTTGGCAACGTTGAATGAAGATGGCTGGGGCGCACCTGCACGTATACTCAATCGTACATAGATAGGTAGGTAGCTAGGTATATGCATAGGTGGAGTCTCAAGCTCATTTGTATTTACCTAAGAATACCTAAAACGACGATGGCGACGGTACGATGGCTTCGACGACGACGACGACGACAACGAGGATGCTGCTGAAAGCACGATATGGCAAGTCAGAGCCAAGAAGAAGCAGAAATATACATTAAATATGTATTTACCTTACGAAGCTAACGACGACGACGACGTCGTTAACGTCTATGCTTCAGCTGACTTCGACGTTGACGGCAAAATAACAACAAAGAGAAGCGTTGCAAACGAAATTCTGATAGAGCATAATGCCTTTATTGTATACAATACATATTTACATACACACATACAGAAAGCTGTGTATAGGTGCTCAGAGCATTTTATCGTTAGGTGCCTCATTAATGTTGCACACACATACAAATATATAGAGGTACTTTAACTCTAACTGCCTGATAGGGTGTCACTCACCAAGCGGATGGCTAAGGTTTGATCTTCGCAGTTACTTGCGGTAAATGCAACTTTTTTTCTTATTATTCCTTTATATTTAGCTTTTTTCACATTTAAAATATTGCTGCTTATAGAGCTATTGATTTTTCAATAATTAATCAATTTAAAAAAATTGCCATTCTTACAGACAGTTTAAGTAGTCTAATGACTCTTTCAAATGAGAACTGTAATAATTATATAGCAAAAAAAAATGATAACGGATCTTAATAATTCATCAATTGAAATTTTAGAATTACATCATATCCCAGCCCATAGTGGTATTGAATTAAACGAAAAAGTGGATAAAGCAGCTTCCACTGCTTTACAGAATGGTCAAAGAATTCAAACTTTATGGTCTATTAAAGATGCTATAATAGAAATTAAAAGTAAAATAAATGAAGNGCAAATTAATAGAATTCTAACAAATCACACTTTCTGCAAGGAGACATTATGAAAAATGAGTATTTTTCCAAACCCAAATTGCGAATTTTGTAATACAATTGAAAATACT
>NW_016238417.1:0-1092 GCF_001687245.7 Rhagoletis zephyria | reverse complement strand
TCGGCCAAAATCGCTTAGGCGGTTAGAGCGCCAAAAAAAAGAAGAAGAAAACGTGTCACATTCGGTTCGTCATTTTCTCAGTGCTGAGGAGATAATGGAGTCGTCGGGGGGCGGACTACAAATTTAAGTTGCTGGCGCTACGTCGATCGTTGACGGGGACTGCTCGGGTCTTTTGTCGAGTTTGATGTTAAGATCTCTCGGCAGGAAATTTACAAAATGCTATCGCAGCGGCGATGGAAGCGGAAGGAAGCGTTATGCACCGTTACGTTCTTAGTATGCAAGTTAACATGTGCAGCCCAAGGGCAGTCGAAACAGTTGCAGTAAGCAAATTTATTTCTGCAGCTGGCAATCAATTTCAATAGCGGCCAGCCAACAGTAGCTAATTACGACGAATCTGTAATGCAACACCAACATGCAGCTGCACGGTGGATTCATATTATTCCTATTGATATTGAACATCTGCAAATTCCACAACATCATCACAAGCCAGTCACAGCGCGGCGTTCCTGGAACTCTTCACAGCAGCGATACCAGCAGCGACTGCGACAGTGGCGGCTGTAGGTTAGATTTTAAGAACAAGTAGTTTGTAAGTTTTAGTTTAGTGATTGAACTCACCGGCAAAGCCAGTGCTTACGGTTAATAATGAAGTAATAAAGTTAAATTTTAAAACTCGAATAAACTAACTGACGCCCTGACGTGGGGCCACGGTAAACTTGTCGTGGCATAAGGACATCCAAGGACATCCAGATCTATCCAGAAATAGGACATCAGGATAAAGGGACAACAAGGCTTTCCATATTTTGCTGTAAAATTAATTTTTAAGAAATGTAAGTAGAGTGCAAAGAGAAAAATAATAAAAAATGTGTAAAGTAATGTTTAAGAAAAAAAGAAGTAAAAAAAAAAACAAGAAAAATTGTGAATTTTTAATTACATTTGTACGAAAAATCAAAAAATCTATTGACAAGTCAAAGAAAATTAAATTATTAATCGATACAGGGGCATCAAAAAATTACATTAAGCCTCTAAAAGAGCTTAAGAATATAATATGTTGAAAATACTTATGTATTTAAATATGTATTTGTATTTGTATAT
>NW_016238416.1:0-1092 GCF_001687245.7 Rhagoletis zephyria | reverse complement strand
TTCATTCATTGAAAATTTGCTTTTTGTAAAGAAAACATCGCCTCTACTACTTCTTCACCGCCGATTGCAACGTTCTCTTGCTCGCTCACTCGTTGGCTCCTTAGCTTTGCAGCTTGTTATTTTTTGGCGTATCAAGCAATCAGCGGTGCCACAGTGATTTACAATTGACACAATCTCCTGCTGCCGCCGCCGCCGCTCGATGATGCTGTGATGCTGCCAGCAGTCTGTTTACCTTGAATTTCATCTTTCATGCCTACGTGTGGTTGCTGAACAAGTTGAGCGCTAATTAAAAGCACCTTTTCGCCTTTTGTCTGCACACCTTTTCCCCGCACTCTCTCCTTCCTCTCCACATTTCGCCAATTAATCGCCTCTTCTTGGGTGGCGGCAGTTCATATCATCGTACAGACCAAATCGTGGCTAACTCCTGACAACCGCAATTGCTCACACCACCTCACAATGGCGTCCATGTCTTCATTTGTTGACTTTTTCAGTAAATCGAAAAAAGTAGGCAACAAAAATGTAGGAACACTTAGCTATTGCTCTCTTTTTCGTTTGTTTCAATTCATTTACCTAATTGCCCATTTTAATGAACTAACACCTGAGAGAGACCAACTGCTGAGTGGGATCGTTTTTACTAACAAATAGATATGATAGAGGGAACCTTTGTTCAGTATCGCATACTAATTAACACTTGTTTTCTTCCTCCCATCAACTTTTTCTAGCAAACCTTTCGACCAAAGAAAAAATTTGAACCCGGCACACTTCGGTATTCACTGCACAAGCAAGCCATTGCCAGCCTTAACTCGGGTATCAACTTGCGAGAAGTGGTCAGGCTGCCACCCGGTAAGTTAATTAACTCTCTCTCAGTGCTGCAGCTGTAAAGTAGCCTGCTCATCAGCTCGTTTAATGTTATTCAGGGTGATATGATGTTGCTGTTTACGATGATGATGATGATATCTAAATTTGCGGTGCGCCAAGGCTTAGCTGCCATTCTCGGCAGTAGTCACACGTAGACTCCTCTGCTGCTGCTGCTGTCATAGCAGGAGGCAGTGCTAATTGCCACGATCAAGTTTGTGTGTGGTGTGTTTGTGC
>NW_016238415.1:0-1092 GCF_001687245.7 Rhagoletis zephyria | reverse complement strand
GTCGAGGTGGATCCGTGAGCTGGATGGTCTCTGTTGTAAAAAGTGAAAATATTATCATAAGTAAAAAGATAATAAAAACACTTTTTAATTAAAAAATAAATGGTTACCTTACGACTTTTGGGTGGTCTAGCTGGACCCCCCTCGCCGCCGCCGCCGCCTCCCCTTCCTTTGGCAACTCGAGTTGGCGTTGGAGGTTCCTGAAATGATTACAATTGAATGATAAAAATAGAAAAAACAATTTTTATTATTAAAGCATTTGCACACTTACCATCGGTCGAATGGGCGGCACCGCTACCGCTGCAGGTCTGGTGGGATTAAAGCTCGGATGTCCTCGTCCTTGGCTGTAGAGGAAGGGACTGCCGCCGGAAGAACTGCTGCCAGCAGCACTGTTGCCATTGTTAAAACCGCTTGGAGGATGAGGGTGGAACTGGGGATAAGGATGAGAAAACTGAGGATGAGGAGGATGACTGGCGCCTGGATAGCTGCCGGCAAATGGAAGGTGATGAGGAGGAGGATGAGGATGAAGATGAGGATGAGGATTAGGATGAGAAGTATGAGCAGTGGAACCTAGCACCTGAACTCCTGAAAGGCCGTCCCCTGTAGCACTTCTTGAGCTGGAGCCGGACGGCAAGAGCCGATGATCAGCTGGGTGGACACTGCCGTTGCCATTGCTGGTGATCGGGACTGAAGAAGAAGAAGAAGAGGAGGTGTTCATTCCGAAAGTTGATGATGCTGCTGCTGCTGCTGCGGTTGTCGCCGCTGAAGAGACGACGACGTGCTGCGGCACTGAAGAGGCGCTGGAGATCATGGCTGAGCGGGAGTTGAGGCAGAGAGCCTTTTTTCAGCTTTGAATCAGTGAAAACAGNAGTGAATTGAGCTTTCTTTTGCTTGAAAACTCAGCTCATAGCAAACTTTTCGGCTTTGAATTTTGGATTAGTAAGCAGGGGGTAATTAAAAAACTGGCGATCAGTAAATGGTGAGTGAAAGTGGCTGTTTTTGCAAAGTGTGATTAAAACTTTTGAGGATTTTTTTCCAGTGTTTTCTTCTTCTCTGCCAGAGTCGGTAAGTGAGTTGAGGTGGTGAATCAGGGCA
>NW_016238413.1:0-1092 GCF_001687245.7 Rhagoletis zephyria | reverse complement strand
AGGCCCATTTTATGCTTTGATGGCATTATTATATTTGGAAAAAAAACTTTTAGCTTGTGACGGGTGGGACGAGTTGTTCGTGAACACTGCTGATTTGATATGAATATTTATTAAAAGGACCTGATTTAAACAATGGCAAGCTAACGTATTTGTAAACTAAAAAAAAAAACATATTTTGCTGTGACGGGTAGGACGTCCAACAAGCATTTCTTTGAACGCTGACAAATTTTCCATAAATGTAGTTTAGTAAAAGCTAACCACTGTTTTTAAAAATCCATGAATTTTACCTTCTTTTTGGATAAGTATTGTTTGCATTGTCACCTTCAATACACAGAAAGGCTTTTTTTTGGATTTCATACTAAATAAAATGCCGGAGACCGTTAGCAACAAACTTTCAAAAAATCAACACCGGTTTTTGTAAATTGTAGCTGTTATAAAAAGAAACCGCAAAAGCAGTCGCAGAAGTTTTTATTGAAAAAAAAAAAAACAAAAAAGAAAAATTCTCGAAAATCATTACGAATATTTAAAAAACTCAAAACGTGGTAATTTTTTTGAATCACTTTATATACTCTTTATATATATTGTTATTAAACACTTTTAATATTTAAGATTCATAAATGGGATTTTTGAATTATAAAAATGGATAAACAGGGCGTTTTTCAGAGGACAATTGCATTTTCGGACCTTTGGAGTTGTCAAAGTTGGCAACACTGTTATTTCATTGTTTGTCTTTTGCCGCATAATTTTTTACACCTTTTCTTTGTGATTAAAAAAATCTGCGATTAATCGGAAAAATATATTTACATTATCATGGAGAAACTAGAAAAAAACGATGGTTTCTAGAAGAATTTTGAAGACAAGTTCTTCAGAATAAAACCAAAACATTGAAACTCCGTTGCATTTTTCTAAATTTACAAGTTGAAAAAGAATTCGCCTACAACAGGCGTACCTTTCGACTCCTTTGGAAATGTCAATGGGCGCTTCCTCTGTGAATGTCCTGCTTTTTGAAAATTTGCACTCCAATTTTAATTTAGAGTAATCAATGTTTGAAAAATCTTATTTCGTCTTAAGAGAATCTCTGAAAAGTGAAAT
>NW_016238412.1:0-1092 GCF_001687245.7 Rhagoletis zephyria | reverse complement strand
AAATATTTGCTTGTTTTTAAAGCTCATATTTATTACCCACCTAGGACTCATTTCGGACTCTGAGTGCTCTGAATATGTTTGTGGTGTATGATTGAGCTTTTTCTGAGTGTATTTCCGGGGCTAAGGCTCAATCCATCTTACTACATTCAATGAACCCGAATTGCTACGAACGTATGCATTAAAATTGTATGCTACGTTCGTAACCAATCCTGATTAATATGGAATTAGAGAAGAATTAGAATTAGTGGTAAAATAAGTCTTCTAACGTCAACCATTAGGTATAAATGAATTCAAATAATACGTTATTTCTCTTTTGTTATTTATCAGGTTTTTCATAATGCGAATGAAAGACAATACTCTTATTTAAACATTTTATTCCATGTAAATGCAATCCGTCGCATGGGTAAAAAATTGTCGTAAGCGCAATTTTGACGATTTTTAGTTATAGATGCAGTTATATATTTTGAAATAAGGCCTTTTGATTGGTGTTATCAGTTTTTAGATATCTCCTCTAGTTTCCGAGTTATTGACTACAATTACTTCGATAATTTAGTTAAAATTTAGTTAGTGATGCTNTCCATTTTTGGATATCTTCTTTAGTTTCCGAGATTGAGTAAAAGTGTCGTTAATTTAGTAGAAATTTTGATCACATTTTGTCGTATTTCAAACAATGTGGCTGTTAAATTATGGGCAAATGACGCTTACGATAAAATTTTACTAAAGAAAATCCTTCATAAACTCAAAACGAATTAACAATAAACATTAAAAACTAAATAATTTAAGAATTTTGTGAACTAGTAACATTTTCAGAGACTTTGGAGAAAATCTATCTTCGCATTTTTGAAAAATTTCATTCCAAACTTCAATCGCGATTTCCCACAACCAGCCGAAATTAACATACGACAATCTTTGACCCTGGCGACGAATTGGAAAATATTATATTTATGCATATATGTATTGTATGTATTTAATATGACGATGTATGTATATGTATTACTTGTTCAAATTATAGAAAACATATTCACAGTGTTGTGCGATAAAATAATACAAAGTTTTTTATATTAAATTCCATTGCGATGTTCGAGAGACATA
>NW_016238411.1:0-1092 GCF_001687245.7 Rhagoletis zephyria | reverse complement strand
CTTCAGAGTCGGATGGAATGGTTCTGAGAAAAGTTATTCCATTATTCAACGTCAAATGGTGAATTGACAGTTCCCTGAAACTCGCCATTTGGTGATTCACTCTTTTCTGGTGACAAATTCAAGGTTTTTTGTTAAGTATTTAATTGATCGTTTCAAAAGTTCTTCTTCTTCTTAAGTCAAGTTTATCACGCAGTTCATTAGCCTCTTCTGTAAAATTATCGTGGAAAGTTACGTTTTGTATATTTTATAATTGGAAAAAATGTATTTGAAGTGGAAAAATCGCCAATGGCGAAATCGCCAAATCTGGGCACTCTGATTGCTAAAGACCTGATAACCCAGGATAATTTTTATTCGTACAGTGGGCCGTGAGAAATCATACATCTATAAGCTATTGTCCAACTTTTCACAATATCATCAATTATTAGTCGTAATCTGAAACGCAATAATCACTGAAAATTGGCGCCGTATATGGAGAAAGTATCACACTTTTAAACTAAAGCTTTCTTAACCCTTTCAGTACAAAAATTCAACCATTGATCACATCAAAAAATGTCTAAAGCTTTCAGGTTCGCCGTCATTCAGAGTCCTTTTTAATGGTCAGTTATATCCTAGGTGTTTAAGAAAGAAAGTGATCTATTTTTATTTTTTTTTGTTTTCATGAAATATATTCAAAACTCAATTCCGGGGAAAATTGGTTAGTATTTTTCAAAAGACTATCGACTTTTCTGTTACCTACTTCACCGATTTGTAATCTGATAATTATACCTTTCATGAGCATGAAATGGTATTATAACTTTGGTCCGATATTTGTAAGTACCAGAAAATGTATACTTATATGATCAGAACATCGAGCTGAGCCAATTTAGCCATGTCCGTCTGTTCATCTATTTGTATGCAATATAGTCTCTCAGTTTTCAAGATATCCGACTAAAATTTTATAANTCTCTCAGTTTTCAAGATATCCGACTAAAATTTTATAACATTGTACATCACTCGGCTGGGTATTGGACCAAACCAACTTTTTTTAAGAGATTAAGTCATGATTAAAAAAGTAATTTCTCCGTTTTTCGAAGTTAGCCTCCGAAATCGAGA
>NW_016238410.1:899-1092 GCF_001687245.7 Rhagoletis zephyria | reverse complement strand
ACCCTCCTATAAGCACCTACCATTGATGTGTCTGCATACCAAATTTCAATTTCGTGGGACTTTTGGTTCCGAAGTTATGGCTGATAAAAAATTCCAAGCCTATGGGATGTGCCACGCCCCCTTTTACAAACTCCTTTATATATACCCTCCTATAAGCACCTACCATTGCTATGTCGGCGTACCAAATTTCAAG
>NW_016238410.1:643-733 GCF_001687245.7 Rhagoletis zephyria | reverse complement strand
TATGGGATGTGCCACGCCCGTGCTTACAAACTCGTTTATATATACCCTCCTATAAGCACCTACCATTGATATGTCTGCATACCAAATTTC
>NW_016238410.1:0-554 GCF_001687245.7 Rhagoletis zephyria | reverse complement strand
TTTACAAACTCGTTTATATATACCCTCCTATAAGCACCTACCATTGATATGTCTGCATACCTAATTTCAAGTTAGTGGGACTTATGGTTCCGAAGTTATAGCTGATAAAATATTCCACGCCTATGGGATGTGCCGCGCCCCTTTTGCAAACTCGTTTATATATACCCTCGTATAAGCACCTACCATTTATATGTCTGCAAACCAAATTTCAATTTCGTGGGTCTTATGGTTCCGAAGCTATGGCTGATAAAAAATTCCACGCCTATGGGATGTGCCACGCCCCCTTTTACAAACTCCCTTATATATCCCCTCCAATAAGCACCTACCATTGATATGTCCGCATACCTAATTTCAAGTTCGTGGGACTTATGGCTCCGAAGTTATAGCTGAAAAAAATTTCACGCCTATGGGATGTGCCACGCCCCCGTTTGCAAACTCGTTTATATATACACTCATGAGCCCCTACCATTGACATGTCTGCTAACAAGTTTCAAGTTCATGTGACCTATGGTCTGGAAGTTATGGCTGATTAAACATTTCACCCGTATGGGAGG
>NW_016238409.1:301-1092 GCF_001687245.7 Rhagoletis zephyria | reverse complement strand
AAAATAAACCTATTTAAATATATAATAAGATAGAAAATATTAGTTTTCTTAGAAAATTTTATCGGAAAATAACAAATTAATCAGCTGTTNAAAAATCGCCAAAAATCGCCAATGGCGATTTCCTAAATTTTTAAGCGCAAATATCAAAAAAAAAATCGCCAAATTGGCGCGAAATCGCCAAATCTGGACACTCTGGTGGCAATTGACAAAATAAACCTATTTAAATATATAATAAGATAGAAAATATTAGTTTTCTTAGAAAATTTTATCGGAAAATAACAAATTAATCAGCTGTTCTAGCAACTTCTTGCTTGTTTTGCGTTTTCGTACTTTCTTGCATATTTCACTCATTGGGAGTAAATATTGGCTTACTCTCCGAAAATTGGTTACTGGCAAGTTACTGGATATTTGTTGCTGGAGAATACGAAAACACAACTACAGTTGCATGGCTATACTCAATCCCGACTCCTCGTTCGCGCACTCTGGGCAACGTGAGCAACCCATATGCGAGATGCGGTAACCAATCCGAGTGGAGCCTTGGGTCACGGCAGAAAGAGAGGGAGCTTCGGTGNTTCGGTTTAAGGGCTCACTGAAGTCTGCAGCGTCTGTTCACCAGTAGGTGCGGCTGCAAGCGGGTGTCTGCTTGGAGCAAGCGGCTCGCTATATAAACGTGTATTTGGTTGCGAAACCACCCCCGTCCCAGCAATGGGTTGTGCGCTGGGTTTGGGACCCGCCACGTAAAAACCACGTGCAGTGAGGAAGCAAGGCAAAGCCCCGGATGAGACCCCCCC
>NW_016238409.1:0-207 GCF_001687245.7 Rhagoletis zephyria | reverse complement strand
ACCTGGAATGTCCGGACCCTTAATGGGGAAGGTGCCTCTGCCCGGCTGGTTGATGTCCTCGTAAGGACAAAAGCTGACATCACCGCCATCCAAGAAATGCGTTGGACGGGGCAAGGCCAGCAATGTCTGGGGCCTTGCAACGTCTACTATAGCTGCCATGTAAATTCGGAGTTGGATTTGTGGTGGGAGAGAGACTCCGTCGTCGAG
>NW_016238408.1:0-1092 GCF_001687245.7 Rhagoletis zephyria | reverse complement strand
GCAGTAAAATCATGATTTATACTGTGTAGCACTAGGAAAACAACCAAAAAGGAACAGCGGCAAGCGCTTTAAAAGTGAATTTCACGCCTAAACAATCGCCTTTCATGGACAAGATATTTATTGTTTTTTAGGTTCATTTCTTGCCGTTTTAGTGTGCGTCAACTGCAAACGTCAAAAAGCATCAACGACAAAAAGTAAAAAATGTCACACACATAAATCCCTACGCACAAACCAACAAAACAGTCACCTAGAAAAGCTTAATGATGCATAATTTATGTGAAAAGTTAATTCGTTCACATTCGTTCGGTGCAGTATTGTGTTTAATCTTTTGCTTTCTCGCTCTTTCACTTTCAACCTAATTTATGCAGAGCGCTTAATTAGCGCAGTTACAACTGACACACACAAAAGTAGAAACCGTAGAGAGGAAGGAAAATTGGCTGAATCTCGCTCACTCATTCCGTTACCCTTTTGGGAAAAAGAAAGAAAAAATTGGCCGTTGGGACAGAGTGGAAAATAATAATTGTTTTGTTTTTTTGTGTCGTAAATTAGCGTTTATTATTATTGTGTTTGGTTGATGAGTAATTAGCAACGTGGAAAAGGCTATTGAAAAAAGAGAAGAGCACATACCTTCAATGGCCTGACAATGGTCACCGTCTCCAGAGTGGCGGTAGGCGCAATCATGGTCATTTTCAAGCGGTGTTAGGTTTCTTTTACTTTACTTTTTAGCAAATTTGGCGCCAAAACTTTCTGTTCAATAGTGATTGTTACTGTTTTTTCTGTAAAAAAAGAAAAAATATATATTAATCATTGTCAAAATTTTTTTATTTTAGATACTGAAAAAAATATGGAGCAAAACTATATTCCTTCTTCCCTAAAAAATTGNAGCAAATGGCAATTGATTGTAATTTGTTAACAGAGGTTTTAAAGTTATTTTTAGAACAATAGAGTAAAAAACTAGAGTCAAGGCTTTTGTACCAGTTTTTGTGTAATTTAATATTTNGCAAATGGCAATTGACTGTAATTTGTTAACAGAGGTTTTAAAATTATTTTTAGAACAATAGAGTAAAAAACTAGAGTCAAGGCTTTTGTACC
>NW_016238407.1:0-1092 GCF_001687245.7 Rhagoletis zephyria | reverse complement strand
TCGGTCGCTTTGCCACCCTTGACCATTTTTTTTAATACTTCTACTAGTGACGGCCGCATAGCTGAATGGTTAGATGTACACCCGAAAACCAGATTTGGAAAAGAGCCGAATAATGGTACACCCTAGTATGTATATACCAGAGCTGAAGGAATCAATTGAATGTGCATTCACATTTTATTCGGTTCGAAAATATGATTGTTTGATATTAAAAATTTAAGAACCACTTTTGAGGTTGGTTATAAATTGTAAACACAAAATATNAAAATCGTTAGGAGTATCTCACTTCTGTAACGACTTTTTTACGAATTTTTAAAGAAAATTATATGAAGTGGTTGGCATCTCTGGTTAACACTAATCTCCAGTTAAACATCTTTACCGACGTTGTCGACACAATGTTATATGCATGGAGTCAGTAACGTCGGCAACGATGTTTAACTGGGGATTGGTGTTAACCAGAGATGGTGAAAACGGCCCTTATTCCCTCATTTGTTTTCAAAATGCATGGAAACTATAGTACGCTTGCAAATAATTAATAACATTTTGTGATAAATAGTTTTACAAATGTATTAGGACTTCATATTTGTGTTTAAATAAAGTATTAATTCAATAAGTTTTTATTTTCATAACTAGATATAAAAATATCTATATTTGGCAACTCTTAGGGCCGGTTACTCAAAGTCTGGTTGAAACTAATCTCCGGTTAAACATCGTTATCGACGTTCCAGACACCGTGTTATATGGATGGAGTCGAAAACGTCGATAACGATGTTAACCGATGATTAGTGTCTACCAGACTTTGAGCAACCGGTCCTTACACATTTCTTTATTTGTAACAAATGACAGATGTAAACAAAATAAAAAAAATTTTAATGTTACAAATTTAAAGCAAACGGGCGTTCTTTAAAAAATATATATAGTTAGAGATCGAATCGCTTTTTTTTTTACAATATCAAGTGCCCCAAGAAATGTTAAACCACTTAGGGACATTTTCACCATCTCTGATTAACACTAATCCCCAGTTAAACATCGGTACCGACATCACGGACTCCATGCATATAACATTGTGTCGACAACGTCGGTAATGATGTTTAA
>NW_016238406.1:0-1092 GCF_001687245.7 Rhagoletis zephyria | reverse complement strand
TTGTACTGAAATTTGTCGAATTTTATCGAATCGAAGTTTTTGGAATTTTCAAAATATATCGAGTTATCGACATTTCAAGGTTATATAAGTTTATCCAGTTATTACATCTTATCGAATTTTATCGTGAGTGCAACGAATTTACGAAATTATCTATGACTTTCGAAAAATATGGAGCTACTAAAATTAACGAGTTATCGAAATTTATAGAGGTATCTAAAGTTTACCGAGTTATAGATTTGTATCGATATACTATATGAATTTTTGAGTTTCGAAATCTTAAAACGCACATTTATCGAAATTAGTCGAGTTATCGAATTTGTTTGAGTTATCGGATTTTACTGGAATGTATCGAGGCAATTCCAAGTCCTGCCAAAGTCTTCAAAAGATCTCCAAAGATATAAAAAATAGTCACGTTTTAGTTCCAAAGCAAGGGATTTTTCGGTAAGTAATTTTGCACCTTATAAGTTAAAGGACGTGCTAAGTTAGAAAACCTCTCCAAGGGACTTAAAAACTAGAAAAACGGTCGAATTTCGACAGTAACTGACACTTCTGGTTTTAATAAATAGAACCCAAGAAAATGTTGGAACTCAGCAGCGACCCAAATTTCCATCGTTATATCTAATCTCACGATGAGCTTTGGGAATATGGTAGAAAAAGTTCAAAGGGGTCTACGAGGGAAAAAAGTTTGGAAATTTCTGGAGTATAGTGTAGAGGTGTGGGCTGTAGTAGGTTGATTATGTTCAGAGGAAACGTTAAATGATATTATTATAGCGTCACTCTAGTAAGCGTTAACAGCCGCTTTAAAAAACTGCCAGCCTAGAGACACTCTATTTGAGGGATGCCATTAAGACGCTCGCTACTCCAAATACCCAGCAACAGTACAAAATTAACCACAACTAAATAACATAAAAAATTCTTAGAAAGAGCTCTGCAGAATACTTCTTTGATAACCACTTTTCGTTTATTTTATCTTTGAATAACCAGCAAGCGAAATCAACTATAGAAAATAATATAAACCATTGACTTATTCTGGACTGCCGTGGAAATCGCGAAAATTTCCGCACGAAATCTTTAACGCTTCGACGCTTCTGT
>NW_016238405.1:0-1092 GCF_001687245.7 Rhagoletis zephyria | reverse complement strand
TAAACGGAGGCACACACCGGTCGCCGCCGCCAGCACCGCCACCGTCAAATACTTTTTAAAAAAAAAACTTGACTCAGTTTAGGGAATCATACACATAATAAATATGTATGTATGTATATATATATATGTGGCGGTAAAAGTAGGCGCTTTCGCTAATGACGTCTGTGTCTTCGCTGTCTTTGACGTTTCGTCGATTCTGTTGCTAGCCTACTTGAAACACCCAACAACACTCAACAGAAACCCATAATTTGCAAGTTTTTGGGCTAAGCGGGGCGTTTTAAGTGATCCGCCCGCAAAGTGGCCTACNTGGGCATAAACGGATTGGAACTAATTTGACGGAAGAAAATCAGTTAAAGTTCTTAATCGATCAGCAGAGTCATACAAATAGAAGTATAAATATGAGTGAGTCCTGATGTGAACAAAAAAATATTAATGAAAAAAAAACTCGAAAATAAAAAATAAAATGAGATGGAATAAACTTTTGGACAAAACAAGAATTCTACTGATACTGAAAGTTTGTGAGTGAGTATGTTTGTTGCTCTTTAACGCTAAATCGGCCGGCCATATTGCAATGAAAGTTGGTACACGGGGAGACTATAACTTAGATTAACATATAGAATATCTTTTGAAGTGAGCTGCCTCTCTTTTCCAAAAGTTAAAAGCAGTTAATTTTGAAGTTAAATGAAACATTGCAACAATGTTATGGTCAATGGGGTTCAAAAGCCAATTGTTTCGAAAATATTTGTGAAGAGGGCTGCCACCTGTTAAGTATTTAAAAATTAATATAATTGAAATACATATTTTAATATAAGCACCAAACGAGGATTCGGAAAGCTTTGCCACCTGTTAAGAAATTCAAACACAATTTAGGTATGAGGTTAGCCTTTTTAAAATCCAAATTCAATTTAATTAACAAGTTCAATAAACTTTTACAACATTTTCTTACACCTTTGTATCCAAGACATTTTTTAAGAGGATTGCCTTCTATTTAAGTACAAATCAAATTTAAAAAATTAACTTTAGTTAGTTGTTGAGTGTAACATAACAAGAGACACCGCCACCTGAAAGATCCTTTGGATCTCTAAAAGAGAG
>NW_016238403.1:0-1092 GCF_001687245.7 Rhagoletis zephyria | reverse complement strand
AGCAGAAAGACTGCTCCTCGTAAGTTTTTTGTGCACTTTATTGGATCATTTGTCCCATCTCGCTAGAAAGCACAGCCCTTTCAATCGATTGATGGCAACGCTTTTCTCTTGTCAACTTTGAGTAATAAACCTTAATTTGAGCAAAAAACCAGTCAGAGAAGGAAAACGAAGCTCCTGAAGCTAACTTGACACTTTTGCTTCTCCCAAAAACTGCTCGTCTTTTTTTTGTCTCCTGCAGAGCGGCACATCTTGATACGAGTCTGGAAAGCAGAGTGGCGCAGTAGTTAGAGTAGGCAAAATCAGTGGCAATAAAACAGTTCGGTTCAAAGGAAAAGCAGTAGCTGAAATGAGGGTGTAGTGTTGCACAGTATGACCAGATTGGCCCCTTCACTAAAATGTGAGTCATAGCTTTGGACAGTGAGTTGTGACAGACTCTGCTCAATTGACTGATTGATCTGCCAGCCAAATGACATTTGTTTTCAAGCTAAAAAATAAACTACTATGCACTGCTGAGACTTTTGGTGCCACACAGCCGAAAACGGGCAGTACTGCTGCTGCTGCTGCTGTTGCAGTTCATTTTGGAGCAGTAACAGTCAAAACAGCAGCAGCAGGAGTGAAATTTTTGCGGGGATTAATTAGCAGAAAACATTTTTCTTGAAGGTACGAAGATGACACTATCACTAGCACTTTCCTTGATGGCTCAAGATCAATCCCTCGCAGTCCTGATGGTCCACACTGTCAAGTGCCGTCGCATTATATTAGAAGGTCACCAAAGTGTAGTCACCACATTATTGCCCAGAGACCACTACCACCACAACCGAAAAGTATGGCTCAATTGCCCAGTCACTTGCCCCTCTAACTCACTCATTGTTTAGGCAGGTAGGTAGTGCAGGTAGGTGGTGAAAGCTATAAAGTCAGGTAGTAGCGGCTCCTGTGAAGTGTGGAGTGATCCTCACTCACTTACCTGACTGTGTCTCCTCATCATTTCACCCTCTAATCGATCAGTCAGCGGCGGCGGCGGCAGAAGCGTGCTCGGCACAGCAGACACTACCCAGCAGATAGTCAGGATCAGTGTGACCATCTTGCACCATG
>NW_016238402.1:0-1092 GCF_001687245.7 Rhagoletis zephyria | reverse complement strand
CAATTGCACGACACTTTCAGAGCCCTTTGCAGCTGCGAAGGTATGATGCCATCGGTCCCCGGCGCTTTTAATGGTTTGAACAAATTTATCGCCCAGGTTATTTATGTGACGATCGTCCACAAGATCCGAGAAGTACAGGACCGGAATACAGGGGCGAGGCTCCGCTGCCTTGCTATAAAAGTATTCAACTCAGAACCCGCTAGTGGTAGCACAGGAAGAGGTAGGACTCCATTGAGATGGAAAGACCAAGTGGAGAAGGACTTGGCCTATCTTGACATTTCTAATTGTCTTCAGTTTGCATAGAAGAAAAACGACTGAGGCGATCTATAAAACTCTACCAAAATCCCTTAAACTACATACATTCTCATTTTACAGAAATTTGAGATGCCGGTGATGGTGCTGCATTATTGCCGCAAATTGGCAATGCATTAAAAGCGCCATATCAAAAAAAAATCGCGTATTTCCTTTTGTAATTAACCGATTCACATATTTTTTTTTTTTAATTTGCCACCATTTGCATACCTTCGAAGGTTTGAACTTTTTGATATTTTTGTTCGTTTTACAAAAATGAATATATAAATAAAAAGATGTCTCGAAATCTAAGAGTTCAGTGCAGTGAGAATGTTGAGTGTTAAAGAGAGTTTCCACAATGCCAAAAATGCGGAATTTCAACCTCCAATTTCAATTTGAAATGACAGCTGTTTACACAACAACAACAACAACCATCTCAATCAATTTCAATTTCGATGACAGTTTGCTTTCGTGTTTTTGCTTGGTTTGTTTTGCTTTTATTAACGTCTGATTTTTCATAGTTTTGTTCATTTCTCATTCGTAATAAGTATCTAAGTTTCAGGGATGTATTTGCGAAGATGAGGCAATTTCATGCGTATCCTTCTCGCAATTTCATCTCAAATTGAGAATAGTGTTGTAATTGCGCAATTTGTGGGGGCCGTTGAAACTCCCTATTGGGCGGTTGTAGCGTCAAAGAAGAAAAAGATCCTTTAGCCAAGCTCGACAGCTGTAACGGTATGTTAAGTATATGAACATCTTATCACGTAAGTAGGTGTGAACATTTATTCTTTATTAAAAAAA
>NW_016238401.1:0-1092 GCF_001687245.7 Rhagoletis zephyria | reverse complement strand
GTAAGTTGATATTGAAAGTTTAATACTGTTATAAAATACTTAAGCATCGGAGAGATATTCTCACTGAACAACATTCATTTTATCGCTGCTGTGTAGTATATTAAGTTCAGTAGTTAAAGCGTTAAAAATCTTTCTTCGTAATAGGCGTTCAATAATTAGAATAGTTTCTTTAAAGAGTTTGATAGCTAGTTATGTAATGGTGATTTCGTTGTTTTTTTTGTCAAAAAAAAAAATGTTGCTATTGCACGGTGAAAACTGCGCTTGAAGTTACAATCAACCTTGTAAAAGGGAATGTTATTGGCATATTGTCGGTTTAGGCAACCAGCTAATTTTCAGGGTAACCATCTCCCCTAACAAAGCTTCAAAAGGCAGAGAATGTGCATTTTTTGCCTCACAAGAGTGTCACATTTTAAGAAACGAAAACAACATTTACCTTTATTTCAGAATTGAATGCGAAAAGAGAAGAGGACAATGAAAGTCGAAATTTTTTGGTAGAACAGTAACACCATCAGTGCTGTACAAGTAGGGAAATCAAGAGCTAAAAAACATGGCATTAGTAAAGAAGTCTTTCTTCTTGAAACGAATACTCATCAACTATATCAAAAAATATAAAAAAACTCCATAAATATGTATTGGTTTGGAGCAAATAGCCCAGGCAACTACCTATCGATTCCACATCTGCAAAAAGAATAAATATTTAAGGTAAAAGGTCACATGAATTCATTTTTTGAAATTTTTAGCCAAACTGTAAGGTGTATCATAAAAAGTGGTTTGACTAGAATGTAGATTAGTGTTGGAAATCTATTAATAGTTTATGCATTCGATAGTGATAGAAAAAAATATTCGATACTATCGAACGTTTTTTTATATATCGACCGCCAACTGCCAAAAATACGAAAGTGAAATTTTTTTCAATTGTTTTTATTTTTTTTTGCTGCAGTAATTCATCTAGCTGCTCTAGAAAAATTTCCACATCAAAAATAAGATTTTGAAAAAATGTCGTTTACATCTTTTTGGCGGTTAGGGCTTGATATAACATTAACGTTCGGTTCTAGTAATCATTTCTTTATGTTTGTCAAATTTAAAATTGAT
>NW_016238399.1:0-1092 GCF_001687245.7 Rhagoletis zephyria | reverse complement strand
CACTGTTGCTTTTTTCATCTCTGCTCTCCTTTACCTCAACTCTTTTCCTACGCTCTTTTTTGCCCAAACTTCCTTCTTTTATCTTCTTTTTACCCCGGTGTAAATAACTCTACACGCAAATCAGCATATGCTACACAAATGCAAAAAGAAATGTACCATAATGTGCATAGAAATAAAAAGCATATTTATTTATTTATAAATCAGCACTTGTTTTACTACTGAATAAAACAGACAAAATTCAAAGTTGGCATTTCAGCGAAGCACAGCTACAGCAGCCTCCATTCGTTTGTCGGTCCACGAGTGAAAATCCAAGTTGGGATCATTTTTAGCCGTAATCAAACTTTTAAATTTCCATGTTTTGCCAGCCAAAACTGATGAAATTTGTTCTAAAAGAAGGTCGTGCTTGGAGTTTTTGCTGCTGTTTCTGTTACCATTTAGCACTCGCCACCACTTGCTCAACAGAAGGTTTCTAAAAAAGGTAAAAAAGTGAAACAAAAGATTAACCTTTAGATCAGAAAGTTAAACAATCCGCTACTCACCGCTGCACAGCACTCTCCTCCAGCCACCACTTTTGCAGCACTTTTCCTTTTCCAAATTGTGACTCCCGATCAAGTGCATCGAGGTACAGAGAGACCAACTGAGCGGCAGCAGCTTCTTTTTTCTTTAAACTCTCGTCATTTGCCGCCTGCCACTTTTCCAGAGCATCCCAAGCTTCAGAGAAAAGACGAATCAGCGAAAGCGATTGCAGATAGAGGCTGGCTGTCAGCCTGCCCAGCAGCTTCAGCAGAACTTCTACTTGAGCTTCATCAAAACCTTTAGCTACTTTTCCTCCGTCCTCAACACTCAGCCCTCGACAGTGGGCGAGCAGGAGTGTTCGGGTGCAGATCACCTCCTCCATCACCTGTTCATAATCATCATCTGTGTACGGCTGAACACCACAGACCATGCACTTTGCTCGTTTGTTTGTCTCCTTACCGGAAACCATCTTTTCAGATGGATAAACCGGTCCTGAGCAAATGGTGCAGCGCAGACAGAGCAGCCGACTGACGTCCTCCAGACAGGCCGGGCAGCCGCAGGTGAAGTGGTACTCGG
>NW_016238397.1:0-1092 GCF_001687245.7 Rhagoletis zephyria | reverse complement strand
CAAACTTTTTGACTCCTGTCACCCAGCACGATTTTGTTGGCTCTCTTATTGATCTGCCTCTTGTTCAGATGAATAATGTAGTAAACTCTAAAAATAAGTTGTTGGACTTAGTTTTTGTTGATAATTCAATGGGTATTGGTCTCAGTCGAATCTCTGCCTTATCCCTCCCTGAAGATCCCTTGCACCCCACACTTGAGATTGCACTGGATAATTTACTGCCTTCGATTCATTTTTTGGAACCGAGCTCTCGTTCTCGTTCGAGATGTTTTAACAAGGCGAACTTTGACATGCTCAACCATTTGATAGCTACCCTTGATTGGTCTGAACTTTACGCATGTAATGATGTTGAGGCTGCCACATCTATTTTTTACAGTTACCTTAATGGCTTCATTAATCTTTGCGTTCCTGTTCATTTTATTAAGGCTAAAAGTAGTAAGCCACCTTGGTTCACAAGACAACTTGCTAACCTTAATAACATTAAATCGAAGCTCTATAAGCGTTTCAAAAGATCTGGTTCTTCGGTAGATTTTTCTAAATATTTAGTTGCCCGGTCCAATTTCCAGTTCCTGAGCCAAAATTGCTACAAGTCCTATTTAAGTAGATGCAAAATGGAATTTTTTAATAATCCAAAAAAATTTTATGGTTTTGTTAATTCAAAACGAAAATCTTCGGGATTTCCATCTTCTTTGACTTTGGGAGGTAAGGNTGACCATGATATTGCTGATTTATTTGCGGACTTTTTTAAATCTACCTATTCGACCTGTGCTCAAGCCGGTAGTTATCCGTATAAAATAATTAGTTCTAACTGTATTAATAATCCAGTCATTGACAGTACCACTGTTCTCCAGAGTCTCCTTGCTCTGAAACCGATTTTCTCCCCAGGGCCTGATGGTATTCCTGGTTGTGTGCTTAAGTTCTGTGCCGTGAATCTGACAGAACCGATCCTAAAATTGTTCAAGTTATCTTTGCAATCGGCGTCTTTCCCGTCAATCTGGAAACAGTCATTTATTATTCCTCTGCACACAAAAGGTAGTAGATCTAATATTGAGAACTATAGAGGAATTGCTAAGCTTTCAGCTATTCCTAAAACCT
>NW_016238396.1:0-1092 GCF_001687245.7 Rhagoletis zephyria | reverse complement strand
GTAGACTCCCGCCCTGTGAATGCCGTTCTAGGCACGCAACCACCGGACGGGACAGACCTTTGTCTGCCTCGGGAGACCCGCATCACAATAGCCCAACTTCGCTCTGGCTCTTGCAGCTGGCTAAACTTATACCTGAGTAGAATTAATGAGGATGTGCCCAACCAATGCCCGGCATGTGGAGAGTCGCCACATGACTCTCGGCACCTCTTCACATGTCCTGGGAACCCCACCCAGCTGACGCCCCTGTCCCTATGGACAGACCCTGGTGAAGTCGCACACCTCCTGGGCCTGCTCTTAGCTGNGGGCCTGCTCTTAGCTGAAACGGACGACAACATTGACGGATGAACCGACCCGAGCGCGGCTCGGTAGCCGCTACAACAACAACAACAACAACAGTGGGTCAAACAATTTTATTTCGAAAACTTCGATTTTTCCAACGGAGACTCACTAGTAGCGATGCAAACGTTTCTAGCCTTTCAACGCATTTGACTTTAAATATTCTACAACAAGGCGAATTTATATAGGCAGGTGTTGTATCATCAGGTGTGAGTAGCGTTTGATTGTCAAAGTTTTGTATTTAGCTAGTGAGTGAGTGAAAACGTGAGCGTTTGTATTTTCTGTCGCTCTTTTTCATTCGGGGAAGAATAGCTGAAATTTGACAATGGCACGCTAAAGCAAAAACAAAATTCAAGTAATTGTTGTATTTGTTGAATCGATATCACCTTACATGTATTCGCATTGATTCTACGAGACAGATAGAAAAAAGTGCATTTTTTTCCAAATATTAATTGCAAAAAGGGCGCCCTATAAACCAATTCATTGTGCATTTGAAAACATCATTTTGTGGATTTGATAACATCATTAAGATTCAGCATTGAGAAAAAGTTGCAGAGAAGACTAAAGAATAAAGTATTGTAAGTATTGTATACAAAAGAAGTGCTTTTAAAAGTTTTCAAAGTAGGTGCATATTTGCAAAGATCCGCTTCTCAAGTCAGCTAAAGATGTAAAGTTACGACTTCTTCTAGCAGACCAACATAGAGCCCAGTCGACAGTCGAAACTGCTTAATCGAAATGATACAGACTTACATATAC
>NW_016238395.1:0-1092 GCF_001687245.7 Rhagoletis zephyria | reverse complement strand
CAACAACAACAACAACAACAACAACAACAACAGGAACTTCTTCAGCATCAACGATCACTGCATCAAATGCTGAATGCCATCAATGAGCAGGCAAATGCAGCGGTCCTTGCTGCAGCCACATCGGCAGTGCAGCAAAATTATCATCAGCAGAACTTGGGTTCTTATCATCACCACCACTATCCTCACCCCAACCAAAATCATCAACAGCCCATTATTTATCAGAACCGAAAAGGAGTACCAAATGGCTCATCACTGTACACACCACAGCTTCAAAGCCTTACACCACATCATCCTCAGCTTCAGCAGTCCCATTCTACGAGCTCCATTACCAGTACTTCCCATTACCCAACGACAACTTCTCAGCATCGAAATCCAGGTGGCAATAACTTTCTCACTGTCTCCGGTCAACTTTCGCTGCCAACCTTTGCACTCTCTACTGGAAATACCTGTAAACAGTCAACACCAGCGCTAAAAAGCAACTCACTAGCTCCAAAAAGTACTTATATGCCCACTAAAACGGCCAATAAAGTAACTCGTCAGCCGTCGGCAAACTGCCCTCGACTTTGTGGACCTGTTCTAGGACCATCTCTGTCATCATCATCATCATCATCAGCCATTGGAAACATTTCTGCAATCACTCCAATCACCTTATCACCACTTAATCTTTATCAACAGAATCATAATCTTCACCAGTCAATCACCCGAAACCATTCCACGCCGCTAAACTGGGCCACTTCTCTGACAGGCGGAAACAGCGGCCAAACTAGCCAAACTTCCACTCTGACAGCCGGCTCAACACCTCAGCTACTAAACACTTTATCTTCTTCTTCTCAACAGCAACAATTGAATCCCAATTCCGCTACTTTTCAACCGTCACCCTACAGCTCACACAAATCNCTTCTCAACAGCAACAATTGAATCCCAATTCCGCTACTTTTCAACCGTCACCCTACAGCTCACACAAATCATTTACCAATCAAAAATCGACCAAAAGTCATAGCCAACTTACCCAAACAGTTTCCAACTCTTCAGCCTTATCACTTTCATCTTCATCACCAATGACTACAAATCACTCAAATACTTCATCATCTT
>NW_016238394.1:0-1092 GCF_001687245.7 Rhagoletis zephyria | reverse complement strand
TGTTATAGGCCTTTTTTTATGCTTTACAAACTCGCATGATAAAGCTATTGTATTTTGAACATGTTTTTCACGTAATTTTGCTGTTTTTTTTCTACAAATGCGCCGAAAGTCACCAACGAAATGCAAACGATCATGTGATTAACTATTGTTCTATGTGTTGCCCGATCAAGTTATTTTTTGTTTTTGTTTTTGGGTTGACATTTCCTATGACAAGCAGCAGACACTTTTAGTTAAACAAAAAAACTAAAAATATAGTAAGTTTGATAAACGGGCGCTATGGTACTAGATATCCTGTAGGATATGTTAATATGTACATATAAAGATTTTTCTCAAAATTCACCAGATTTTCTCTGATCTGCCACAAAATAACTGTACCATTCATTGAACAACATATGCTTCACATATAAATTAAGTGCATCGTAAAAATTATCCTCACATTCTTCCTCCTTTTTTTTTCTTGCTCGTAATTTGACCCCAAATTGACTTGTTTGAACTCTGCTCTTGCGCTGCTACCAAAATGATTTATTGAACTATTCAAATATTTTTGAGCATAAATCAAATATTTGTCGCTATTGTTTTTGTTTGCTGAATGAAAAGGACTCTGTGCACTTCCTCTTGGAGCCGCTGTAAGTGCTCAATAAAATATTTGGTTATGGTTTTTGGATGTGAAAGAAAAATAAAGCAATCAACTTTGTCAGTGCAAAATAGAATACATATTGAAGTTACAACATAAAATTTGTTATTGGTGTGCCGAATTTTATTGAAAAAGAATGTGGTGCATTCAGAAGACTATGAAACAATTTCTTATTTTTATGAAAAAAAAAATCGTGCCTGCAACAAGAAATTAAGGAAAAAGTTAAAAATACCTTTTGAATGCGGTTCAAGAGAGGATACTCTTTTAATAGTCCCTAAACGAATAAAAAAATAATCAGCAATTCAATATTTTAAAATGCTGAAACTGGTCGAAAGTTGTCTCTAGATAACAAGGAAACATGGCCAATTACAGAACAGCGAACAGTGACCAGATCGCTATGTCCGAGGCCCAAAACTCTTATTTATGATAAGTTTTCCATTGAATGAAGGCCAAGGAAA
>NW_016238393.1:0-1092 GCF_001687245.7 Rhagoletis zephyria | reverse complement strand
AGAAGTAAAGACAAGAGGAGGAAGCACACATGAAAAAGGCGGACAAAAAAGAGGCGGCTGACGGCCAGACGGCACGACATCCTCCTCGAGCCACACAAAGTGACAGCGGGAAAAAAAGATGGTTGCCAAGTGTCTGTGCGTGCACAATCTCGATTTGCAGCAAGAGCCTCCTCACTTCTCTCTTTCATTCTGTTTCTATCTGGCTGACTCTTAACAGGAAGAGCGTACCACCGTCGTCATAAAGTAGTAGTGCCACAGCAGAAACAGAAGAAGAAGTGCATAAGTGATGGTAAATAACGATAACGATAATGACACCACCAGTACTGGTCAGTGCGAGAAAGGACAGCGGTCGCAGCGGGCACTTTGCACACAGCAGACCAGACTGGACTGATTTTATCAGGGATATCAAGTGCTGCTGCTGCAAAACACTGCTGAAAAAAGAAAGTGGACAAAAAAGTGGAGCAAACACACACACACAGAACCACACTTGTGCGTCATTTGTACAAATAACGGTAAGCTTCTGCAAAAGTTTTAGAGTTTTTTGTCTGGCCGCGGCTGATATGCAGATTGCAAGCGGTAATGCGGCACCAGACGGCTACAAAAGATTTGCTCCANAAGATTTGCTCCAAAATCTTCAAAATTCTGTGCGTATTTCCGTTCTTGGAAAGCTGAGAACAGCAGCAACTGTTACGACTAACCACTACTGCATTGAAACGAGGCACCAGGCGCTCTCAATTAAGACAACCTCTCTCAACTTCAGTTCAGCAGCAACTTTAGAAGTGAGTGCGTGTGCCAATGCTGCTGATGCTCATTTGGTGAACATGTATTGCAAACAGAAAGCAGTCGAAACAAGGGCATCACCAACTAGCACACACACACATACAGTTTAATTAGATGGCCAAGTAGGTAATTAGATTAAACATCAGCCAATAAACAGTGACACTATTGTTCTTTCGAGGAATTCGGAAGAGCACATGTGCTAGTGCATGTCGAATTCTACTACTTTTTGCAGTTGCAGTTGCGCTATATATTGACATAAAGTACTTGAGTACTTTTGTGAGAGGACGAGAACAGCCACTCTAAAGAGAAAAG
>NW_016238392.1:0-1092 GCF_001687245.7 Rhagoletis zephyria | reverse complement strand
TTAAGAAATTTATCGATTAATCCATATATATGTATATCGATTTATTTTCATTGTCAACGTAATTTTCAGCCCAAAAAACGACTAATAAATTTTTACAATTCAAAAAATTGAACGATTTCTTTTAACTGATCCTAAAATTTGTCTCTTTGCAATCAAATTTTCATAATCGAATCTGTGGTCACCATCGAATTTATTCATAACTCAGATATTCCTGAAATCTTTTTAAAGAACTTAACCAAAAACACAAAGCCATTAAAGAAGCGAAAAAGCCATATTTTCAGATGTATTCGAGAGCCAAAAATAATATTTCTCAGTCGGATGCCGTTGTACCGTTAAAAAATGCTCATATAGAGAATGAGTTAGGCTTAGGGATGTAAACGATGCATCGATGTTTTCAAAACATGTAGGGCAATAAGCAGAGCATTCAGATTTTTATATTTCAAAAACCTCATACTCAAAACCATCTGGTTTCATATTGCTCCTTTTATTATTATTTTACGTTCACATTTCGGGTTTTTAACAAATTCCACGAGCTAGTTAAGAATCACCAACGAAAAACAGAATGGAACGAAATCACAAAAGATTGAAGCAACTCATATAAAAAGGATTCTACTCTACTCAATCATTTTCGCAATATCAAAAGATAAATGAACAAAAAATAAAATCTTACTAGACTTTAATGATATGTATATCTACAGGGATGTATTGGCTCCAATTTAATTTATATTTTTCAGGGACCGCAAATAACGATTATCCTTTGAAATTTCAACCCAAAAAATCACGCTGAAAGAGAAATGCTACGTGCATAAGGAGTAAACCAATATATTTCTTATNGTTACGTTTTAAGTTTTATTTTTTGCTGGGAAAATAATTGTTATTTCTTGAGTTTTATTTTTTGGTCAGAAAATAAAACTTAATTTTTGCGTATGCGTATTCGCATGCGTGAATAGACAGGGGGCGGCTGCATTGAACCTTTAACGCCACTGTAGAGTGGGTAATGAACATACAGATACCAGGGCTGAAACAAAGGCAAGGGAAACGACATGAAGATGAAGAAGAAGAAGAAGATGAAGATGAAGATGAAGATGAAGA
>NW_016238390.1:0-1092 GCF_001687245.7 Rhagoletis zephyria | reverse complement strand
CATAAACAAAGAAATAAGGAAACACACCATAACAGGCAATAAAACTGTTGCCAGTATTTTTAGCTTGAAAGCGAATATCTACAATTTTGATTTACTTAGCACAAATTTGGTTTTGCCATAAGAAATATACATAAAACACTGGAATAACCGCAAGTGTGCCAGTGGGTGATTCAGATTTAAAGTTGTGAGACATCTCTGTTTGCTGAAGAGTAAAATGTTAGTTCCAAAAATCCATCCAAAAATAATCGATAAAAATATGTATTGACAAATATACCGATAGACCGATAACAATTGTAGCAACAACAAACAAACCGTATCGATAAACAAATTAATAATATGTACTTTGTAACAATAAAATCGATAACAATGCCGATAAATATATCGATAACTGTAACAATAACGACCACGATATAATAAGGATAAAAGCATCATTAAACATATAAATAACAGCGAGGCTAAATATATTTATCTTCGTTTAAAGTACAAAACCGCGTATCACGATAATGCAAAACCACGTATGTCAGGTTGCCCAAATTTTACAGTAGAGCGTAAAACTGTCTTATATCACAGAACTGTAGATATCGTTTTATAAAACAATCCCATTTCAGGCTAAATACTTGTATAAATCGATATTTTGGTACGAGTGACTCAGTGATGGCAATTTCGCAGATTTTACTAAAATCACACTTTTTTGTCTCAGCAAACTGGAAATTCGTATAACAACGACATTTATCGATAATAGTAGCAATAGGAGTTTCCTGGAACGATTTCTCCTAGGTCACCGCCCGGCAACGTTTTGAGTGGCATGGGAGCTTCAGGTACATATTGAGGTTTAAAATTAGTTATATTAAAAATAAATTTAATTCAAGAGCGCTTTCTATTTTTTAACTCAAATTCAAATTTCCTAAGAACCACAGGGCAATGATGCCGTTGAGAGTTTTCAAAAAGTGGCAAAAAAGGGGTAATTGACGAAAAATGTAAAAAGAAAATATCGAGACAAGCTTTGTACAAAACAGGGTTGCAAACATACACAGTAATCGAGCTGCTGCAAGGAGATGAATTGCATTTCCTTTAAAAGTTTTAAGTGATGCA
>NW_016238389.1:0-1092 GCF_001687245.7 Rhagoletis zephyria | reverse complement strand
CCTTGTATTATTGAATCATGGTACAGCACAGTTTTCTCGCTCTTTGCCAGAGTATAAGCCTTTTTGAGTACTCCTCGGGGGTAAAATCTGATCAGGGTTGATAATGAGAAGGAGCATGAATTTTGTTGATTCAGAGTTGTATACAAAATTTCTGTGGTATGAAAGGGAGCAACAACCGTACTATGGCAGAGTAGCACAAGTCATGACTGTGTAATAGTGCCCGAAACCAATTGCAAAAGTTTAAAAACATTGCAAATTTTTATCTATTATTATAGATACTAGGACAGGATTTGTTATATTACACCGTACATGATAATGAACTGGTTAATGCTGAAAACGCTTGTAACTTGTAGATCACTCAAGCTTGGGTGTGCTTAATGAACTGTCTGGGCGGATGCGCTGGCAGGCATTGGGGTCTGTATACAAACCCTTTTTTTTTTTTTAAAAGACTAAAATATATTCGGAAATTTAGAGTTTGGCTTGATAAATTCACAAAATTAACGATTTTCATAACAAAATTAGTCTTACAATGGACCTTTTTATATTTTAAACTTACATTTAAGAAAACTCCATTTAATGCTATAATTACGATTTGAGTTTTCCAGTTTATAAAATATAAGCGTTAACTATGTACTTAACTATTGATATTAGGAGTCTTCATCTAAAGTGATGAATTGCTTAAATTTATCAGTTTATCCGCCTTCTTTCATGAACGCACCTTGGTAAATAATTGCATAAAACTGTTTATTATTTAACTTGTATGGCTAGTTACGTTTCATTCTTACCTCGTCCATTGTGTTCATTTGCCTTTATGTGTTCGTAGCAAAAGCGACTACCTGGCAACCTGTGGGGGTTAAATTTTGTTGGAATTTATACATTTATCCACCAAGGTCGTTTGATAAAGTGATAAACTTTGGTTAAATAGATTTCCATACAAAGTTTGACAGTTCATTTACCAAAATTATAAATTTATCACTTTATCAAGTTTATCAAGAATTTATCACTTTTAATGAAGACCCCTATTATTCTTCATTAATGTCATCAATGTGGTTCCACTGCTCGCATATGTCGGTTTGTTGAAGAGTGCTCTCT
>NW_016238388.1:0-1092 GCF_001687245.7 Rhagoletis zephyria | reverse complement strand
CTGTGGTTTAAAACTGAAATACAAATCACCGGATGGAGAAGCCAGCTGGCTTTCTTTTTTGGAATATGAGACTGACTTCTGATTTGATTACACTACACTACACGGTATGGGCATTGGGCAATTTCTTGATTGAGTGAAAAGTAGAACAGTTTTTGGGATGAGAAAAAGATGGCTATATCTCAAAACCTGTTCTATTTTCTTCGGATTCAGCGAACAATTTTACGTTAGATTTAAGTAAAATTTTTTTTTATTTCTGTAAACTTGTGTAAGTTCATTTAGACAATAAAAATAAAAAAAATGTCAAAATTGAGTTTTTGTTTAATACCCGACTATCCATATGTGCATGCTAAAAAATATTTTGGTCTTACCAAATTATGTAGTTGAGGAAAAACTTAAATAATTCGACTGTAACTAGTGTTGTCCAAATTTTCTAAGAAAATTTATAGCACTTTTTCAAACAAATCTGAAAAAAATATAGTACACTTCAAATATATGTATGTATGTATATAGTTTTTTATTTAAACGAAAAAGTAATAACGTGTTTAGGTCTTAAAATTAAAATAAAAGTCTAATATTTTGCAAGCTTGTTGTTGTTGACTTCATGATACAATAAATTTACAGTATTACCAAGGGATTTAGGAAAATTTTGATTTTCGACCCGCCCTAATATATATGTATATTTATTTGTACGTACATATGTACTTATTTTTAAAGATTTAACCGCTACCCGCTTAAATCAAATGCTTAAGAGTGGATTTGTCGATCAATCCGATGGTGATGTGTGTGCATGAGTGTACTGAATGAATATTTTTTGTAGATTGTGTGCAATATGGTACATCGATAAGGGGCTTGCCCACTATGAGTATGTATATATGTATATATACATACATATGTATGCATGTATGTATTTATATATGTATGTATGTATGTATGGGCATACGCACTAACTCGTATCCGTAGCAGACGCAGATAGCACACAGCTGGTGGAAAATTACAATAGTTGCAATAGTGGATAACACAACGAACGGGAAAACGGATGCAAGTTCCAGCGAAGCACCAAATGGGCCTTCCGACACGCCGCATAACAATGGC
>NW_016238386.1:0-1092 GCF_001687245.7 Rhagoletis zephyria | reverse complement strand
TGGTGGTGGTCTTTCACTAGTAGAGATCCAAACTACTGCTTCCCGAGCCGCCATCGAGGTTGCTGGTAAAGCCTGACTCTCTCAGCTCTTCGCCGCCAGCGTCGTCATCGTCGTCGCCGTCCTCAAGGTCGAGGTCCTCGGGAGGAGAAGATGATGGTGGTGATGGTGGTGGAGGATGAAACTGAGACTTTTTGCCGTTTTTAAAGTTTGTCTGCTTTTGTTTGCTATTGTTTGACGGCTGGAAGCTTTTTGGACGGTTGCTACTTTTGTTGTTGTTTGGCAAAGCTGAAGACTTGAAAGAGCTTTTTTGCTGTTTTTGCTGCTGTTGCAGTTGATATTGCCGATTCTTTACCAGTGGATACGTTTTGTCTGCAAAAAAATAAAAAAGTTTGTTATAAGTTTTTTCATCTCATTTCTTANACCTTCTCGTAGTGGCCCGCTGCCGTACACTGGGGCATGTAGGCGCCCAAAAGTGGGCGTGCTGTGGCGGTGGTGGCCAACTCCTTCTGCAGGTGTTTCAAGTGGTAGAGACAGGGTTTGGCTACCAAGAAAGAAAAAAGAGGAGTTTAGTTTGGGAGTTTATTCGAAACCCTTTTCCTCAATTTTACCTTTCAAGCTGAAGCAGTCACACCACTCGCCGGCCCCGAGGTAGGCGTCCCCGTCCTGGTCGCAACCATTCAGATAGGGCTCCAGACAGTGCTCATTCTCGTCGTGCTCCAGGTAGTAGAGCTCCTTCAGCGAGAGACGCCCATCGGCGTCGGCGTCAAAGTGGCCGAACATGAAGCCCACCGGCGGCTCGCAGCTATGTTCAGCGGTTGAAGAGGAGGAAGATTTTTTAAAGAAGTTTGAAGTTGTGTTGTTGGATTTAGGTGAGAGGTTTGGAGATCGTCGATTTTTGTTGCTGCTGTTGTTGTTGTTGGCTGAAGATTTGCTGCCATTGCCATGCTTCAGCTCCTCCTTCATCACCACGGCAAACCAGTCGAGCAGTCGGAGGCCCATTGAGCGAAGCTGAAAATAGAGGAGATTTAATAAAAGTTTAAAATTGAAAAAAAGCTGTTGAACTTTACCTGCTCCATTGAACACTCCTTAGTG
>NW_016238385.1:0-1092 GCF_001687245.7 Rhagoletis zephyria | reverse complement strand
TAAAATTTTTCGTTGAAATGGTATAGAATTCTTGAAAATCAATATTTTTAGATCGGGAAAACTCTGGTTTTCTTCAGGAGACCTTCAATAATAATATCCAATTGTTTATTTAACCATTTTTTAATACTAGCGATTATTTATTGGTCGCCCCATTGCATTTTCCGGGGTTTTTGTGGGTTCTTGGCGGACCTATAAATTATAGTTGCAATAAAAAAATGTTTAAATAAACATTTGGGTATTATTATTGGGAATCTCCTGCAGAGAAACAGAGTTCTTTGGTAGAAAAATATTGATTTTTAAGTATTCTATACAATTCCTACGAAAAGTTGTTTTTCCCCATATAAAATATATTAAAAACTTTGGGCGCTTTGAGCGGCCTCTAAATATTTTTAGATTTCAAAACAAAAAAATAAGAGTATATTTTTGGGGTATAGAACAATCCTACAACAATCCTAGGTAGATGGGAGAGACCAACACCCATATCAAGGAAATTCTTAAGATTTTTGCGAATACAAAATGCCGCCCACGGCTCTACTCTTGGGAAATAAATTTAGCTTAAATAACATAAAATATGTACTACTAAAATAAATAGTAAATCAAATTTTCAAGCATTTCGAAAAAAATCTGCAATATTATTTAACAAAGCAGGAATTTATATAAATTGGCAGGCATGGAACAATTGATTTTTTGCTTTTCGTCGCGCATTTTGAGCCACCCAGCGCGCACACATAAATTACTTGGCAATAATTAAAATCAATTTTTGGCCTGAATGACGCAGCTGTAGCATAACGACGTTCGAAATGGACGACGAAACCCACTATAGCAGAAAAAGGCTGTAACAACAAATACACAGTAAATACAATAATAATGAAAGCAACAACGCCAACATCAATATCAACAATATCAGACGTATAAAAGCGACCAAATNCTAACATAAAATATGTACTACAAAAATAAATAGTAAATCAAATTTTCAAGCATTTCGAAAAAAATCTGCAATATTATTTAACAAAGCAGGAATTTATATAAATTGGCAGGCATGAAACAATTGATTTTTTGCTTTTCGTCGCGCATTTTGAGCCACCCAGCGCG
>NW_016238383.1:0-1092 GCF_001687245.7 Rhagoletis zephyria | reverse complement strand
TGTTAACTATTTCTTACGAACACACTTAAATACATTCGATGTAGAAGATAGAACGTAGCATGCTCCAATTTTGATAAGAAGTTTTAGTCCAGTGCTATTATAAGGTCAAGGTGCGCTATATCTTGGAAAAGAAAATAACAAGTACACCAACCGTGCACTGGATTAAAGCTTAATCATTTTAAATTAAATTAAAAGTTAAATTATTTTTTTTTAATATCAAAAAAATCGATCATTCCTATGTTGCCGTAAAAGAAGCGCTATTTTTAAAATGTTGAAAAATTTGACTTAGATTAGAAAAGAATATTTAAATTTGAACTAGTGAATATGTTTTCAGTTTCGAGTCCGATGAATCCAGTGGTGCTGACCATTTTTCTAGCTTACCCAGTAGATAATTTTTGAAGCTGAAAGCCCTTTTAAATGTCCTTTCCATAGAACGGCTTCCAGAAGGGCTTTTGTAGGAGTTTTTCCTAATAAACAATCGTGGTACAAAGCTCAATAAAAAAAAAAAAAATATGTGTTTTAATTATAGAAATCCTACTTTAAGGTGTTTATTTAAAATCCTACTTTAAGGTGTTTAATTATAATTATTTAGTGATCTTTCAGCCAAATCAGTCTTGTACTAATGACAAGATAACAAACCAAATGACGTTTTTGCTGGAAAAAGTTCTTTTTGCGTTCCCGTACACTTCTGCATCTGTTCTCCTGTTACTCTCACTTGAGAGAGTAAAATCGTAGTTTGACATTTACACAGGTTTGAGTCCGAAAAGTACTGGAACAAATTAAGTCTGTTCCTTTGAACTTCGGACTAAAACGTGTGGAACTGTCAAACTACAATTTTACTCTCTCAAGTGAGAGTAAAAGAAGAACAGATGCAGAAGTGCACGGGAACGCAAAAAGCACTATTTCCTGTAAAAACGTCAGTCGGTTTGTTTACATGTCATTTGTACAACACTGATTTGGCTGAAATTTCTCTAAATAATTATTAAAATCTATACATATTCAAGCATTTCGGTGTTTACTTCCATTTTTTTACAAATATATAGTATTTCAGCCAAATCAGTGTAGTACCAATGACATGTAAACAAACCGTCT
>NW_016238382.1:0-1092 GCF_001687245.7 Rhagoletis zephyria | reverse complement strand
GATATGTACATGAAATTATTTTATGACTTTTCGACGCGTCAAAGCGGTGTGGCTGTGTGTGCCAAGGTGGGTGGGGGATGGCGGGTGGCATGTTCGCGCGTAAATCATCAATTAACAAATTGCAGCTACGCATACCGACAGTCTTGCGTATGCCACACAAGTAGCGGCAGCAGTGGCGATGGCGGGGGCGGGGGCGTTGGCTAGCGTACGCAGACATATTGACCAGCAGACACTTGTCCATTGAAGTCTTAATTTTTATGTGTTTTGCTATTTTGCTTAATTTTAGTTTTGCCCAAGAATGACCATGGCTGCGCTGAGATCATACAGAGACGCTTACATGTATGTACGAGTATAGATACATACATACATATGTAGATGTCTCAAGCCATTTGCAGCGCTTAAACTAAAATCGACTAGACATTCATTCAATTCCCATTAAGGTTTTAGTCTACATAAATTGCTGGCTTGTGTATATTCGTATTCATTTGTTGAGTTGCAAGTAGTAATTTTAAGTCATTTGTTTTTGCATTGCTGCTCTAATTTTATTATTAATAATTTGTTTAAGCATATGCATGTATGTATCTGCATACATATATGGAAAGTTAAAGCTGTCTGACCTTCTGAAATTTATTAATGAAAAGTTGTTTGTTAAATTTTGCTTAATATGGCGAAGAATGCTTCTTTTTATTGAAACTATTTTAGAGAAACTGTATAATTAATTCATACATTAGTTTTGTGTAAGATTGTTTATGTTCGTTGATTCCTGTATGTACTAAGAGCTTTTAAAACTGATGGAAAAAATACAAATCAAGACCAACATTGCTGATCCAAAAAAACAAGATTCAAGGATAATGATTTTGCAATGATCTAAAAATAAAAATCATGCTAAATATTCAATGGCTATTTTCGCTAAATCTTTTGTGTATTTTAGTGTTTTAATTTTACAGCATTGCATAGGAAGAAATCTGACTATGAAGTTTCCTGTTCTTCTTCTGTTCTTCTGTGTTTTTTTTTGCGGTTTCCTGAATTTTTTTTAAGTATTGTATGATTTTTTTCAAAAAATTTCAAAACTAAAATGAAATTTTTGCGTGC
>NW_016238381.1:0-1092 GCF_001687245.7 Rhagoletis zephyria | reverse complement strand
CGGAGACACATCCAAATACAGGACATGGAGGGCAACCATCATATCAGCATTAAGTCCCATAGAAGCCTTTCGAGATACCAAACCATATTACGATGCATTATTTATAATACGTTGCACGAAGATCGAAGGAGAACCAGCAACTCTTCTACAGAATCATGTCACAGTATTTCACTTACAAGCAATACTCAATCGCCTAGATTACAGCTACGCCGATACTAGAAGCTATAACGCCCTCATAGAGGAAATGAAAAGACAAATACAAGGAAGANAGACAGACGCTATCCGAATTCCACAGCAAGATCTGTCAAATCTTTAATTTAGCAATGACTAAATGCGAAATTGATTACTCAGGGAATACTCACTCTCTTCAGCAGTTCACAAAAGAAATTGCCATAGATTGCTTCCGCAATGGCATAAATGATGAATTTACTCAACACACATTATATGCAGTAAAACCAAGAGATTTAGAAAGTGCATACGCAATTGCCACGGAGATTCTTTATAAAAGGCAGAACAATCCGATACGACGAGAAGCTTATAACTACCCCAAACACCCACAAAACGAACGGAAGTATCAACCAGGAGTTCAACCTATTCCCCACATGGAAAGATCAAACCCGACACCAATGGACGTGGATACATCAATAGGAAGATTCCGGCAACCCACGAATAATCAGCATCAACATCAGCAATCGTATCAACAGAATCCCTTCAGAAACAACTATGAACGACAAAGAGCAGGATACGCACCTTTCAATCCCAATAGAGGAGAACCATTTAAACGAAACCACCAACCAACGTCATCCAGATATAATATAGCACCACAGAAACTACAAAGGATCAACCAAATAACGGATAATAATAGTGATCAGTCATTAAGGGTAAATATAGATGAAAGCGAATTTGAAAATAGAGCTACTTTTTTAGACGAGTAAATAATCTGCCGTGTCTTCAGATTATTTTACATGATAACAAAAAACTATTAGTTTTAATAGACACAGGTTCGACATTAAATTATATTAGGAAAAATATTCCAAATGGGTAGACCTTCCCAGTTAAACAATTTGTTAGTAGAACTCTGAATGGTTCAAA
>NW_016238380.1:0-1092 GCF_001687245.7 Rhagoletis zephyria | reverse complement strand
GTAAAAACCAGATGATCCATAAACTTTTATTTTTGCTCTTGAATCAGTAATTTCTCTACTTTTAATATCAACTAATATTCCATATTTCTCCAAAAAGTTAGCGCCTATGATTGGTGTTGAAATATCCGCTAATATGAAAGGGAATTCAAAATCGCGTCATAAACCTAGATCACTTTTTAAAAGTTTAGTACCATAAGTTTTAATAGAAGAACCGTTAGCTGCAGTCAAATTAAGATCTGAAGTTATTTTATGTGATTTGAATTTTGAAGAAGGAATGACCGAAACGATTGCACCAGTTGGGATATTATTATCAACTAAAAAATTTAATTTATTGCTTTTATCATAAATAAATAGGCGGCGAGATGGTTTAACTTCATTCCCATTATTAACCACCGTCATAATGGAACGATNTGCTTTTATCATAAATAAATAGGCGGCGAGATGGTTTAAATCCATTCCCATTATTAGCCACCGTCATAATGGAACGATCTAGTTTAAAACATTAGAACTTTCTTCGTTTCTATTTTTGTTAAAATTACATGGTTGAATGCATTTAAAAGCATTATTTTCAAATTTTCTATGATACCAAAAAATATTTTGGTTAATATCGTTTCTAGATCTAGAAAGCTTTCTTGGTTTAGAACGACTTCTATCTCTATCTCTAGATCTTGATCTAATTTGTAATTGATTAAAATCTTCTGTAATTTTGTTAAGATTTTGGTAAATGGCTGTAGTTAATTCAGTTAAATTTCTAATGCATTGTTCAAGAGTATTATTATTATTTCCTATACTAGCGACATTAAAAGATTTAAATGATTGGTGTTTATTTATCAAATCAAATAATTTATCTGAAAAAGAAATAATTTCTTCAGTAATTTGATTATTGCAAGAAGTTCTACTCCATAATTTAAATAAAAGTTCTTTATTGACGATTGATTTAGAACCTGCTAAAGATTTCATATATCTATAAAGTTCTGATGGTAACCGATCACCTAGTTCGGTATTTGAAAATAATTGTTCTAAACTCTTCTCTTCGCTAAGACAAAATCTTTCACTTAATACTTTCTTAACTGTTTCGTATTTGTTAATCAA
>NW_016238379.1:0-1092 GCF_001687245.7 Rhagoletis zephyria | reverse complement strand
CTTGGGACCGTGTGGAATCTAAGAAATAACAGCGAGCACCTCTGCAAACCCACCCTGTGGGGAAAATCTCTAGTTCTGAACTGGTGCGCTTCCAANCTTCGCAGATGCTTTTTCATAGCTTCGTAATACAAAACTAAAATTTGTGTTAACATTTCAACATCTTGGGACCGTGTGGAATCTAAGAAATAACAGCGAGCACCTCTGCAAACCCACCCTGTGGGGAAAATCTCTAGTTCTGAACTGGTGCGCTTCCAATACATTTAGACCCAGTACTGGTTTGCGATAAATCTCTTTTGCATGCAAGCAACTGGCGAATTTAACATGGCGATGTCCTAGAAAGTGTAAATTGCCCCCCGCTAAATTCCTTTTTCGATATCTCCGAACTAGTCCTAAATTCTATATTTCCGAACCAGTTCTAAAATCGACACACGAAAGAAAAAGGTGTCATGATTTTTCAAACTTTTTGGTTCTTCCGTGTGTGCGATTTTAAGTTATTTTGGAAGAAATGTGTTTTCAATTTGAAATTAAATTTGTTTGAGTGATTGTAAGAAGCGTACGTTTACATACCTTTAGCTGTAGCTGAGTTTGCAGAGATGCTCGCTGTTATTTCTTAGATTCCAGACGGTCCGAAGATGTTGAAATATTAACACAAATTTTAGTTTTGTATTACCAAGCTATGAAAAAGCATCTGCGCAGCACAGAATAGAAGCGTATTTGCACGAAAAAGCTGCCTAACACATATCTATGTAAAGTAAGCAAGCCCCCCGCTGCATCCCTTTTTCGATAGTTCCGAACTAGTTCTAAATTCGACAAATATGATCTAGTTCATTCTGCATCCCTTTTTCTATAGTTCCGAACCATTGCTAAATTCGTGACTTTAGATATAGATTTCTAGTGAAAAAAAAAATGAAAAAAAAATAGTTTTTTAAACTAAACGGACTATTTCCTTTTTGGCGATAATGACGGCACTAGAAATTTGATTCACTAGTCCGCGGTTTCCCTGCACGGCAGCTACAGCTAAAGGTATGTAAACGTACATTTCCTACAATCATTGAAACAAATTTAATTTCAAATTGAAAACACATTTCTTCC
>NW_016238378.1:0-1093 GCF_001687245.7 Rhagoletis zephyria | reverse complement strand
AATAAGACAAGATAGAATCAGTTCAAAAACAATTTCTCCTTTTTGCTTTAAGAAATTTCCGTTGGGATTCTCAATATAAAATTCCGCCTTATACGAGCTGATTCCTCGTGCGGATGGGCGGGAAAGCAGGGTAAAACCGTTGGAATTATGATTGTTATTTATATGCGAAAAAATGCACAACAGCGTCAGACTCGATAAGTGCCAGTTGAAGCATTGTAGGTTCCCTAACAATATTTCGACGATTAACTAGCCACCGGCTTAGTTTAAGATGCCCTTTTATTAGAAACTTAATAAAAATATAAAATTTTTCAAGGAAAGCTTTTTATTTCTTAATTCAAAGTCAAACCTTCTAAATCCACTTGAATACTTAATTTCTTTAAAACAACAAATTTCCACCAACTTTTTCGCTCAAATCCAAATGCTATCTTTCCACAATGCCTTCTAAACGAATCGTTTTATTATTTTCAATTACTAGCATTTCCGCAAATAATTACATACAATTAAAGCGACCATTTAGAAAAGCTCAGCGAATGCAATGAAAACACGCACTAAATTTANCTAGAATTTTTTGGTATTTTAAATTTAATGCATGATACCACCGAGTACATGACTAAATGCGTACATACAAACACATTTACATACATACACGTACGTACTTATGTACTCAAATAGTAAATTTATCAGAATAAAATTTTTACATTGAGCCCGTTGTGGCTGTCTGCATATTTGCATAAGCTACGGTTGTGCATATGACGTGTGCATGTATAAACATTAGGGTGGTCCAAAAAAAAGTAAAGTATGAATTTTAATGCTCTCACCCCCTAGGATTGTTCTATATTGAGAAAAATAAACTCCTATTTTTTATTTTGAAATAAAAAAATATTTAGAGGTCGCTCAAAAGTTTTCCGTGTATTTTATATGGGAAAAAACAACTTTCCGTAGAATTGAATATTTATATTTTCCGATCAAAAAATTCTGGTTCTCTTCAGGAGACTTCCACCCAATACCCAATTGTTTATTTAACCATTTTTTAATATGAACGATTTTTTATTGGTCCCCCATTGCATTTTCTGGCCTTTTATGGGGTTTCTTT
>NW_016238377.1:250-1093 GCF_001687245.7 Rhagoletis zephyria | reverse complement strand
CACTCACAGAAATATTTTGCATAGATTTTTTTTTTGAAATATTCAGAATATTTTTCATGGAATTTTTTTGTTAATTTAAAATAATATATATGTATGTGCAATTTTGAAGTTGCTAAAACATCCCGTTGACATTTTATTTTTTTTTTGCCACAAAAAAATTCGTTATAAGGAAGAAAATGCCCAACATCGTCAGTAAAAAAAAATCAAAAATCAAGGGAGTTTTTAGCAACTTTAAAGTTGCACTTTATTGTATTAAATTGAATGGGCTATAAAACTGCATAATAGAACTTTTTGTAAAAATTATGATTAAAAAAATGTATATTTTTATGATAATTTGGTGAACTTAAACCAACTTTCTCTAAAGTGTGAAATTTTGATTTACATGATTTTTTTGTAAAATGAGGTATATATTTTTTTTAATTGACAAAAAAATACCATGAAAAATATTTTGAATATTGCAAAAAAAATCTATGCAAACGATTTTAGTAAGTGACTGTATTTGGTACAGCAGTAACTGCCTATGTAACTATATAAACATTTTTAAATCACTGTTTGAGATCATTTTAAGATATTATCAGTATATTTAAGTAATAATAAAAAAGTTAACACATTTAAGTAAAAAATAAATATATAAGTGCATCACCTATTCCATTTTGAGCGAAGCAAAATTATTCCTTCTTTTGATGGAAATGCGATCTTAAAGAAATTATAGCATTAAGGGTTGCAAAAAATTGTTGTTTTGCCCTTGAGAGGGGATATTTGTGATAAAAATTTAATTGGCTAACAAAAAAATTGTTTCCAGCAATCCCGGGATTTAAATCGACTAATCCCGGGATATTCGGG
>NW_016238377.1:0-128 GCF_001687245.7 Rhagoletis zephyria | reverse complement strand
GGGGGGGGGGGTGTATTGGGGGGTAGATCCCCCCTTCGTCATTGAACTACAATTATTTACTTTTGAATTAATGACACAATACTATTTTACAACGCTTTTATCAACTTGCAATGTTGTGTTCCAGAAGC
>NW_016238376.1:0-1093 GCF_001687245.7 Rhagoletis zephyria | reverse complement strand
TCTATTTGTTATTTTCGAAAGTTGAATTTTTCATTGAAAAGTTGGCACACGAGAATTTCTCAAGCGGCAGCGAGCGAGATAAAAAACTGCAAAAATATAGATGGATGTGTGTATGCAGTAGTAAACCTACTGACACGAATTAGGGAATATTTATATACATTAGGGCGCAACCCTAAAAAATAAACAAATCAAGGAACATTCCAAAATTACAAAAAAAAAATGTGGTAGTCGCTGTTACGGATGGAAAATTATATTTTTTTTATTTCGCAAGACTCACAAAATTTTAATTTTGATCATCGCTGCGAGTTTACGATTTTATATGAATAAGTTTCAATAATGTGTCAAATTTATCAGATTTGAAGTCAAAATTTTGTCGAATTTTTGCGGTTTAAAGAATTAAGTTAAACCCAGGTAGCCATCTCTAAAAATGAAAAAAAAAAATCAATTTTGATGGATTTGTTTATTTAAAAATTTTGTTCTTGACATTTTTTTCAGGACCACCTTAATGTGTATATACATATACATATATACATAAGTATGGTATGTGGTGTATGTACATACATACATATATATGGCTTTAAATGACTCAACAACTTTCAATACAGCTTGACTGCTAGCGAAAACAACTACAGACATTCAAACTAACTATGGGTACAACCCCATTATGTACATATATATGTACGAGTACATATGTATGTATATCTGTACAAAGTTTGCTGCGGGCGCCCACTAGCACCAACTTGCATTCCAACTTAAATATTTATTTATACATTTTTATAAACATACATACATATGCAGGAATGTTCATATGAACACACATATATATATATTTGTATAGGTTTGTGTGTGCAACCCGTTCAACACACAAATTTTTCCTTAGTCCCCAACTTCAACATCGACATCGTGTCGACGGCAATCGCAAGTCAAGGTTGTCAGCAGTTGTAGCTGTTGGTTAGCGGCTGTCGGAGTAGAGCACCACTACAAGCGCACAACAGCTGCT
Source organism: Rhagoletis zephyria (assembly GCF_001687245.7). NCBI lineage: Eukaryota > Metazoa > Arthropoda > Insecta > Diptera > Tephritidae > Rhagoletis > Rhagoletis zephyria. The sequence goes on along the minus strand of NW_016238376.1, from coordinate 93 downwards.
GCTTGGTCGAGTTCGTTTTGGGTTTGTTTTTTTTTTTTTTGCTACAGTTGTATCGTTTACGCTTTCGAGGACTTAAAATTTGTTACCAAATAC
>NW_016238375.1:0-1093 GCF_001687245.7 Rhagoletis zephyria | reverse complement strand
AACAACAGCAATGCAAAAATAGTAACGAAAACAATAGCACCAAAATCAGTAATAACAATAGCAACATGTGCAAGTAATTGAAAAACGAAATTAACAACAAGCTAGTCACCCAGTGAATGGCAAAAAAAAAAAAAACAAAACAACAAAAACAACAAAACCGATGATGAAAATTGGAATTTGAAGTAAAACTCAACGAATAGCACTTGTGAAGGTAGCAGATGATAAAAATGACCACAAATTCATGCAAGCACATTTGACAGGCACAAACATGCATACAAAAAAGTAAGTACGTAAATATTTATGTACGAGTATGAATGAAAGTGTTTGAGTTACATACATGCAACCAGAAGACGATAACAGTTACCTTCTTCGGTTGTATGCACATTAGGGTGGTCCAAAAACAGTAAAATCGGAATTGTAATGCTCTCACCCTTTAGGATCGTTCTATATCGAAAAAATGTATATCCCTATTTTTTTTTTATTTTGAAATCAAAAAAATATTTAGATGTCGCTCAAAGCGCTCAAAGTTTTTCGTGTGTTTTTATAGAGGGGAAAAACAACTTTTCGTAGAAATGGCATAGAATTCCTGAAAATCAATATTTTTCGAGCGGAAAACTCTGGTTCTCTTCAGGCGACTTTTAATAATAATACCCAATTGTTTATTTAACAACTTTTTGTTACTAAAAATTTTTTATTGGTCCGCCCATTGCATTTTTCGGGGTTTCTGCGGGTTTTTGGCGGACCTATAAGTTATAGCGGTGATGACAAAATGGTAAAATAAACAATTGGGTATTATTATTATTGGGAGTGTCTTCTGCAGATAAACAGAGTTTTCCGATAGCGATGTCTAAATATCCTTTGATTAAAAAAAAATATGCATATATTATTTCCGAATAGAACAATCCTAGGGGGTGAGAGCTCACCTCATTGCTCACATGCATTTTTGGACCACCCTAATAAACATACATACCTACATGTTGTACATGAAGATATTGTAATGTACAAAATTAGACTAAAGTTTCGAAATAGCCTTGTTTTTTTTTTAAATTGTTTCGCAGAAATTTCGATTATTTTTAATTGAAAACCTTTTTTT
>NW_016238374.1:0-1093 GCF_001687245.7 Rhagoletis zephyria | reverse complement strand
CATGCATACATATAGTTCTTATCATAACTTTACGACACTCACATATTGGTAAGATTTCACCATTTATTTAAAAATTTTTTAATTTTAATTATTGTTTTTTAAAGCAGCATATTTTTAACAAAAACCATATAAATCCGAGTTTTAATCTTTGTGCAAAATTAAAAAAGAAATCAAAAAACTTTGTAAAAATTTCGAGCTTTTTAATTAGATTCTTTACAAACATTTTGAGTATGCAGTTTTGTATCCCAATTTCAAGTACCATTGATTTTTGGGAATTTTTGTCGTGGAAGGTGTTGCTCATTTTCTCCATATAACAAAAAAAAGCATCGAAAATGTTTTGTCTGGAATAAAATGGCTGTGTTGCTCATTTTCTGCATATAACAAAAAAATCATCGAAAATGTTTTGTATGGAATAAAATTGCTAACATGATCAATAAAAAAAAATGCCAAAAATCAGTTACTTTAAACTTGCAATATAATTAAATGGGCCAAAAAACTGCTTACTCAAAATATTTCTTAAAAACCGAATTAAAAAGTTCGAAATTTTTACGAAAATTTGTTGATTTTTTAAAACGTTGCATAGAGATTCGAGCTTGGATTTATATGGTTTTTGCTACAGATTATACTATATTTTTATAAACAAATAAAGGGGCAATCGCCCCTTCGTTCAAACACGTTCAAATTTAGAACTATGAGAGTAGGTAAAATTTTACATATTTTTACATCACTATTTCGTACCACATGTTCGCTTTGTAAACGAAATCCACAGTTCGGATATGGTGAAACCAGTGATGATAATGCAGAAATTTTAACTGAAGATAAAACTCAAAACAATATTCTCTGTGTTATATGCTGCGAACAGGAACGGCAACTTGTGTTTGTTCCATGCCATGGCGGAATTATACCAGGTCAAGCAATTAGAGCGAAAGTAGAAGAAGTTAGAAGTTAGTATAACATAGTGCAAGCTTGAAGTTGCCAGAAAACCGCGTTGCTTTTTGGCAATTTTTTCACGCAGTTTCTTCCGTGCAAATTATGCGCGGCATTTTTTTTTTTGTGGAAGAAACTGCGTATAAAAAATTGCCAAAAAACAAAG
>NW_016238373.1:966-1093 GCF_001687245.7 Rhagoletis zephyria | reverse complement strand
AGTCAAAGTAAGTGCTTACTTTTTTCTGGTAATTTTAAAAACGTAACTTTAATTATTTTTTTAAAACTGCGTTAGTCAAATCTCAAAATTGGATAGCAGTAGACAGCAACTGGCCGGCAGATGACAA
>NW_016238373.1:451-947 GCF_001687245.7 Rhagoletis zephyria | reverse complement strand
AAAACTGCGTTAGTCAAATCTCAAAATTGGATAGCAGTAGACAGCAACTGGCCGGCAGATGACAACTCAAAATTGGAGCCGTTCTATTTTTTTCACGCCGATGAAAATCAAGCAACGGAAAGGTCGTTTGACTTTAGCCGGACGTTTTTCAGTACGCTCAGCTCAGGTGACCTAGTGAAGGCTCCGTATTTGAAGTTCAAGGTAAGCTTTTGAGAGAAAAAAATTTTGTTGTAAAAACCTATTTTTAATTACCTCACACGCACATACCTCAAGTACTGGACCTCCAATGATAAGGCTGTTCTTCGGTACAAATCAAATCCAAAAGAGAAAGCGCTCAATTTTGCACAGGCCAAACAGTGGAGCAAAGATCCGATGGTGGTGAAGAACATCGACCAGAGCAGATGGAGTCTGCTGAACTTTATTGTAGAAAATGAAGCCGGGTCGTACGACGCTTTTACTACCGCCTTTAAGGACGTTCGAGGTTTGGCTGACTAAT
>NW_016238373.1:0-360 GCF_001687245.7 Rhagoletis zephyria | reverse complement strand
CCAGCCGCCACACCCAGTACACGGCCACAAGGGCGGGTTTGCCCACTCGTCGAACATTGTGATTGTAGATCCAATGAAAAACCTATCATTTCCAAAAGATGCAAACAAATCTCGTCTTTTGAAAGTGTTTAAAGGCTTGGCGGATATTGAGCTGCCCAAACCTGTTACCGTTGAGCTGAAGGAGGATGAGGAACAACGGGAAGACAATGCACTGCTGCGTTTTCAATTTCAGGCGCTGCCTGATGGTCAGCCGCAGACGGTGACGCTGACGTTGGAAGAGTGGGAGAACTCCTGTCGAAATGATTTAGCCCTCAACAACTCTTACATTGAGTGCACCATCGTTGGGAAAAGGATTGATAA
>NW_016238372.1:0-1093 GCF_001687245.7 Rhagoletis zephyria | reverse complement strand
AGTGCTACGATTAGTTGAACGCAATGATGAAGAAAAAAATAAAAATAAAGAGTAATATTTAATAATTCAAGAATTAAAGAATTAAAAGTTGCGCTGAAATTTCTTAACTTAGTACTTAATAGGGTAAATAAGTATTTTTTTTTTTTAAATTAACGCCGATTAAGATTAAAGAAAAAAAAATGCGTAAAATTTAAATAGTTTTAGTGACTCAGAGAACAGTAATTGCATAATTAATATCCAAAACAAAGAAGTAACTAAGCGGCCAAAAGTGAAAACGAAACGTACTTAAAATAGTGGTTTTTCTTAAAGCAAATACAAAATTATATATACACATACACATACATAATTAACTAAAGTCAAAGCTAGGCGCATACGAACATATTTGAAACACTTAGCCGCACGGAGAGCAGCAGTTGAAAGTATTCTACAAAAAAAAACAAAAGCGCATAGAAATATTAGAAGTGTGTTAATCAGTAGAATTCAGAATTTGTAAGCAGAATTTCATTAGTTATTGCGCCAAAGTTATAAAAAATTTAGAAACCAAAGCAGCTAGATAAAAGATAGCTTTTACATGCAGTAAAATTTGCGTTTGCCCAGTAGAACGAAATGCAGAAAAAAAGACACAGTTCAGAACTCGAAAAAAACCAAAAAAAAAAGTACAATGAAAATAAAGTAAAGTTTGAAAAGAAACTTACAAAGTTTAAAAAGCACGAGAAAACGTGCGAATATTACAATCCTTGCTTATGTGCAGTGCTGTTTTTTTTTTGTTTTTTGTTAAGGATTGAGTTTACACACACGCACACACACATGCATAGCTACTTAGATTTGTAAGTCACTCTCTAGGTTACTTGGCACCTAAGTTGACGTACTTATATGCATATACTTATGTGTATGTTTGTCTCCTGTTTCTGTATATTTATGTAAGTACATATGTATGTGTGGTATAAACGTGGTAAAAAACGGCAACTTATTATTCTGTATGTACCCTGTACAGTCCATTATGTGTATGATGTCTGTATTAAATCAATATATGTATGTATGTATATACCCTGCAAAAAATGGGACTAATCCGGGATGACTCCGGCAGCAATCG
>NW_016238371.1:0-1093 GCF_001687245.7 Rhagoletis zephyria | reverse complement strand
TTTTTTTTTTTGCTTTCAACAAGTTGACTTATTCATTACTAAAAATATTTAATATATTTATATTAATATGCATAATAGTATTGTTTTACATACTTTGCTTGTATATATTTATGCTAATTACAGTGGAATATTTGAAAATAGGTTTATAGTTATCATTCATCGTCATTTTAAATGACGTTCAAATGTTTTTGTTTACTTTTTGTTGTTGTTTATATGAATTTTGTTTATATGATTCGCAAGTGTAATCCGCATGCACTTTCATTTCACTCAATTCACCAGCTACTAATTACCCATAGGTTATTTTGTTGTATACGCCGTATTGATTATTTACGAAAATTTATTCCGGCGATTCCAACGACCTGCGGCTGCTCTTGATCCGATTCTGTTCATAATTATTTATGTTAATTTTATCGAACTATATTACCGTGCCACCTGGAGGCGCCGCTTGACTTGGTGATAAATGCTGTGGTACATTTTGCTGCAAGAAGTAAAATANCGATTTTCTTGCATATGAGCGGCTCCAGCAGTGGACATTCGTCAAAGCGTGGGCACGAAGGAGTGCCGATCAGCTTCATGGGATCGTAGGAAGTCACCACCGCATTCGAGGCTGCGTTCAGCGACGAGCTATGCAAATGAGTAGATGATTTACCCAGTTTCAGTGAGCCGAAACTATGCGCTGTCGTGCTGCTGCTGCCGATAATGCCCCCACTACCGCTGCTGCCGACAGCGCTGCTGCTACTGAGGTCCATGCCGATGCCAGCTGATGTGCTACTGCCCGTGCCGTATTGTTGGTGGTTGTGATTACTGTTGGCTTGGTTGTTGGACTTGAGCAGGCTCATGCCCTTGCGATGTGTGCGATGCGTCGCTGCGATTTGCGATGCATCAAAGGAACCGGAAATTGATGAGGTCTTCTTATCAGAGTTGCTCAGAAAGCTAAAATTCGACAATCGTTGCGTGAGACTGTTGAATGCTGAGACGCTTGAATCTGAAGACTTGGTGGAACTGTTCGAGTTCTTGCTGTTGTAGCCGGACGTGGAGAAGGTAGAAACGTTGTCCTTGATGTTGCCTTCAATGGAGCCCGATTTGGTGGCAC
>NW_016238370.1:0-1093 GCF_001687245.7 Rhagoletis zephyria | reverse complement strand
CTGAAAGCCTCCAAAACTGAGGTGGAAATAATGTCGCACTTTTCATTTCTGCTCAGCAGATCGGCTCTAAACTCTACTGAAGAAAGCCGCTTGCTGAAGCAGTACTTGACGAGATTTTCCAGCGTCCCCCGAGTCAGTTGACCTTTGACCGCCAACCTTTGAACGTTTGAAGCGTAGTAGAGGTAGCGATTAGAGGCGGAAGTTGCCTGTTGAGCCTCCCAATGGTGATCGACAGTTTCCGCTTCCGGTTCAGATAAACTTCTTTGTGGAACGGTGAAAAGCGGATAGACAAAGGTGGGCGCCTCTTTGAGGAGTTCAATTTGCCAGCGTTTGCAAACGGCTCGGAAGGTGATCCTTTCCGAAAGAGTAAAATACCGGAAAACCTTTTGATGGAGTTTACCCTCGTAGAGACTCGAAAAGTAGCACTCCTCGCCGGGAGGTGGCACCTCGGCGGGGTTGTTCTTGAAAAGCGCCTCCAGAGCGGCCAACTCCTCGGCTTCCGCTTTGGCTAGCTCAGTTTGAAGTTGTCGGGCGCTTCTGCTTCGCCGGAAGCGGCGAAAGCTGCCGATTGACTTGAGGCTGCTGAAGCGTTTGGAGAGGCTAAAGGTGGATTTGGATTTTTCGGCTGTTTCATCGTTTAGAGCACGTGCATCAGTGTTGTCTGGAGAAGGTGAAGCAGCAGTTGATGAGGAGTTTCCACCTTTCATTGAGGCACTTCGCCGAAGGAGGTGACCAATGCTGCGGGACTTTCGCTTTGAGGAGCGCTGGAGTTTAGAGGTGGAGGTGGTGGGAAGGTTAAGCGTTGAGTAGGCGTTGTTCTCCCGGTGATTATGACCATTTTTGAATTGGGGTGATGATGAACACTCAGGTGATGGTGGTGGTTGTGGTGATGGGGTTGACTCGATGATTTCTGGGTGTGGTGATGGGGATGATGAGGGTGATGGGGATAAAGATGGGGATGATGGAGGTTGAGGTGATGGAGATGATGGTGAGGGTGATGGGGAGGGTGAGGATGATAATGAAAGTTCAGCCACCTGTTGCTGATCAGACGGTTGAAGGTGAACAGCTGGAGTAATGTTGTTGTTTCCATTTC
>NW_016238369.1:0-1093 GCF_001687245.7 Rhagoletis zephyria | reverse complement strand
TTTGCTTTTGGCGTGCCCAGTGGCTTTGTTTTAGTTATTTTTTCTGCTGTCCCAAAACATGTTTGTTTCAGTGCAATGCTTTTTTCTGCTGCCTGCTTGTCTACGTTTGTCTCTGTGTTTGTCTCCCGTCGACACTCATTTGCCGATTGCATTTTGCTGCTGCCTCTGCTTTCTAAATGCTGTCAGCTTTCTTCTTTTTTTGGCGAGAAAAAAGGTCTGAGTAAAGCCAGTTAGCAGAGGCCGATTAGTGTGAGCAGACCAAACAGCAAAACAGCAACGGAAATAGTAGTGGGCGAGGAGTGAAAGCAGAAACAGAAAAAGAGAAAGTTAATTTGACTATTNAAAAAGAGAAAGTTAATTTGACTATTAGGCTATTGCTGCTGCCTGTAAGCAGGTTCGGCAGCAATGGCGGCGGTGGTTGCCGGAAATGGAGCTGCTAGCAAACAACCAGACAACTTTTTTTCCTTTTGCATTTTGTCAGTTGTTGTTTTCGTTGTCGTTGTCCTCGTTGACGTCAACGTCGTCTCATCAGCTTTCATGAGCTAGTAGTGCAAAAAGAAGAAACTTGATTAGGCGTCCCTTTTTTAATTGCCACCGTTGATGTGTGTCTGTGTGTGTCTGGCAGTTTAGCATCACTACATCAGTTAGCAGTGAATGACAATGCAATTTTGTCAGACTGCTAGCANTTTTTTAATTGCCACCGTTGATGTGTGTCTGTGTGTGTCTGGCAGTTTAGCATCACTACATCAGTTAGCAGTGAATGACAATGCAATTTTGTCAGACTGCTAGCAGACACAGGGGCAATGCTGATGTGATTGCAGATGCAGCCTTGTTTCCTGTGACTGTGAATGTGCGTCCTGAATTTGGCATCACCACATTGGTGCAACAACTCACTTTGCTGGTGCCAATCCGGAACAGAGTGTGTGTGTGAAACAAAGAGGAAACCAAACTGAGCAGCAAAGAGACAACCAGAGACAGAATCTGGTATTGTGTGCAGTAAACTGGACAAACACACTGGACAATGTTGCTATTCTTAACCACCAGCACCACCACCAGCAAAGCTTCTGCTGAAAGCGAATGAGTGAGTAAAAGA
>NW_016238368.1:0-1093 GCF_001687245.7 Rhagoletis zephyria | reverse complement strand
ATGTAAATGTAGATGGTATTTAATTACTTGTTGGTAACGGTGAAGGCTTATACTGAAATCAATGTCAACTAATTATGTATGTATGCATGTACCTGGTTTACACTAACTTACACTTTCGAACGGCTGTAGACGCATTTAAATGTCATTAATGCATGCCATTGTGTAAATAATCAGATTATTTAAAGCTGATTTTCATTAATGATAATTTGAAAACTCACATAATTGCATTTTTGGGTAATTTTAATAAACACACACATACATACATATCTCAAAATGAAATTATTTTAAATTATGTAAAATTCGTTATTTAACATTTTAACTGGAACTGGTTATTTCAATTTTGACGCTTTTAATTAAAACTTTTACACCCTAAAGTGGCGAATAGTTGATTTTGGTCTTCTGCATTTCTGGGTTTAAGTACAATGGAATTTAAAATACGTTATTAAAAACTTGCATAATAATAAAGCAAACAAAAAATTTACACACTTGAAACAAAATATTTTTCAATATACAGGGAGTATTATTATTATTATTATTATTATTATAAAGAATTATAGACCAAATAGTTGTATGGCATTCGCATCTATTATGAATTTGTTTTAAATTGTACATTTAACTGCATAGAAAGCATACGACATGACCGTTAAGGGGGGAGGGGGATCTTCAAAATACCACGCTTGGTCAGTGGGTCACTATCTCAAAAATCGAAAAAAATCAGAGATACAAAAGCCAAATGATGTCCAAATTTTATGTAATATAACAGTTTTTTCAGTGTTTTCCGCCACTATACCCCTGGCGAGACCGTTCCCATTATTATTATTAGTAACATTATTATGGGCCATATACATACGGTGACCAGATTTCTGTGGCCAACAATCGGGATATTTCCAAAGAATCGAATCCTAACACGCAATTTCTTTTTAGAAGAAAAAGACATAACATCTTTGAATACAGTTTTATTTAAAACAAAACAAAGAGAAAAGACTTGAAAAATTATCAAAAAAATGTATACGCATAAGATATGCGGTGGCGAGAATTAAGTATGGAAAAGACATTTTAGCAAGTTTTGGCTACTTTTCTTTGTTTAAAAAAT
>NW_016238367.1:0-1093 GCF_001687245.7 Rhagoletis zephyria | reverse complement strand
AAAGGCGCTCGTTAATATATATTTTAGTAAGGCAATAAAGAAAACTTTATTACAAACTTTCATTAAAAAGTTAGGTATACAATTTTTGTATTTTTATATTTAATTTAACTTAATTTAACTTTTCAAAAATGTGGCAACTCTCTTCAAAATTTTTGAAAATTACTACCATATTCTCTTCTTTGTTCGACGCCCATATGGTGATACATATTTCTATTACCTTACTCCCCTTTTTAACAGGTGGCAACCCTCCTACATTAAGAAAAAATAAGACCTTTTTTAAAAATTTAGNTTCGAAAAAATAAAAATCTCGTTGCACATCAATAGGCCAATCCCATTTTTGAAAATCGAGCGAACGGTGCAGATCTTGTGCCCTGGACAAAAAATCCCTTCGCGTATTATATATACAAAAGATTTCATTCATATATTGGCCGCGACTACGCTGTATGCTTCCAGCATAAATGCATTCCATTAATATTTCCTAAAATGAGATATGCTGATCTTTCAGAAAATCTCCAACAGCGCATTTATAACTACATACGTACATACAAATATTTCTGCATATAAACGTACTAAGTCCAAAAAGGCATACGAAAACTCTGGTGCGTGCGGCATTGCTCTTGAATAATTTCACGCAATTACCCGGAAGCAATGTTGCCATGAAAAGAGTGCAGCTACCCAGTCGGACTACTTTGCTTCCAAAATATAGTACTTATAACGAAGTTTTCACGCCAGCCATACAAATTTAAGGCCTTCCATTATGGTGAAAAAAGTTGCGATTACTTTTCCACGCAGATATTTACTAACTTTTCAAACCGAAATTTAATCTACTTCAAATTGGTCATGAAGCAACTAGTACCTAAAAAGTCATTATTTTCGGAGCCGTATTCTGCACGGTCCGACTGGGTACTCTACAAACACATACACACACTCGTACAATATATATATGTACATCAAAGTGCACATTGCTAATTTTAGCGGATGCTGCTGGTGTAGGAAGCATTTGAAATTTTGCCAAAGGTTATCTATGAGCCTTGATATATGTACATATATATATATGTATATGTATGTATATACATATGTTGGAAATGTTTGA
>NW_016238366.1:0-1093 GCF_001687245.7 Rhagoletis zephyria | reverse complement strand
TTCGCTGTGGTGAGTTCGCCGTTCGCCGGCATTGTGTTTCCACGGTGATGTGCTCAATGGCGCCCGCCAAGCGGTGTTCTTGGCCGATTTGACGTTCTTTTGATGAACGAGTGTTGATTGATGTAAGCGATATATTTTCTACATTTTATTTTCGATGCAGAAATGTATCTAGATGATCTAGGAACATTTCTGCATCGTAAAGAAAATTAATAAAAAATGTCGCTAAAGTATTTTTCGCTCGCTGCGGGCTCGATATTGTACTAGCAATATAGAATTATTACCTGCTTATGGGTGTTTCCATGAAAATGTAAACCGCAAAGGCACGTATGTAAATGGGTTCAAAAGACTGTATAAACTTAAATTTCGTGTTCAGATGGCGAAAGGAGATTTTAAAAACGCGAAAAAGTGGAGAAAGGTGCTGAAAACAATTTAAATTATATAGGTACTATTGGTAAAATATCGTGTGGGGAGAAATCTATCACGTCCGATTAATCACGTTCGTTATCATATTCTAGTTTTTTTTAAATAAAACCAACAACGAATCGCGTCTGATTAGGAAAGAATTGGTTGTAATGGTCCGAAATTTTACTTTATTTAAAGAACGTTTAAAAGAAGAAAACCTCACGGGATTCGCAGAACTTTGCTTACTTTTACATGCAACTCTGAAACCACTTCTCTTTTTGGCACGTACGTTATGAGTCCTTTTTCATCGATTTCCCCGACACCCGGGTTCTAAGCGAAGATATATTTTTGTCCACGAAAGAACGGTATTGGGAAATATTTTATGGGCTTTATATTCGTAACCTGGTTGGCGCTATCAAACATCACATTTGTAAGCAACTCCATTCATCCACCAATCATTTGCAACCCTGTCGCCAATTCTGTTTGCTTACTTGCAACCGACAATGCACGAGAGACAAAGCGAAGTTAATTCACGAGCAGTTGGTTGACAACGAGCTCGCGAAGCGAAACCATCTTGAGATTCTTAAACTTTCCATATCTTTTGTAATTCATTTATTTGTATTAAGTTCCTGTTGAATAAACCCTAATTACAACGCTTTTATCAACTTGCAATGTTGTGTGTCCAGAAACT